>NC_034608.1:50155664-50176343 GCF_900095145.1 Mus pahari
CACACACACACATGCACATACACAAACATACATATACACATATACATACACAGAGATACATACAAAAAGTAAGATGTAGAGAACTGAAGAAGCTCCACATTGACTTCTGGCAATGGACATGTGGACATGTGGACACATACGCATACATATAAATGCACACATAAGAAAATAAGTAAGTCAATCTTGTAATCAAAACCCCTAAGCATCAGTGGAAATGTGTAACATACGTAATCAAAAATGAATTGTTAAAAGATGGTTTACTCAAGTATAATGAAGTCTCCCCCCATTGATTTTACATTACCAGCATCTATGTGCTATACAGAATGATGGGTTTCAGTGTGACATTTGCAAATATGTGTATCATTTGTTTGGCTAAGATTCACCCCTCCTCTATCGTTCCCTCTTATTTCCTCTAACCCTCTTTCTGGTCCCCTTCTCCCTAAATATTATTCCCTCTAGCTCAATGTTTTAAGACTAGATTTAACATAACAGATAAAAATGTGATATTTTTCTTCCCAGCTGCCTTATTCTGCTTAGCCTGATGACCTCCACTCTCATCCCCTTTCCTACAGATGGCATAATTCAGTTATTATGAATTAGCTGAATATAGTCCCACTGTACATGGTAAGATTCATCCTTATCATATGCACCTCTTATTCATAATTACTTAACCCCCATCCTACCATTGCCCATTTTTGACATGCATTGTGAACTTCAAAGTGAGAAAACCCAGAGCTGTCTGTGGCAACTGGAAATCCTGATGCTGAATTATAGTAAAAATATAATAATCATAGGTCTAGAAAAAATAAGATGATTTCCTAAACAGAAAAAAAAATGCTTTGTTCTCATTGAATGGTTGCAAAATGGTTATTCTCAATATAATGATAGATTTCATTGATGTTTCTCAAACAATTAAGAATTGTGACATTGGAAAGGCCAAACACTTTGTTGCAATAGGCATTTTAGGAAATCACATAAATACCTAGAAATAAGCTATTCTGAACTTTTTTTTAAGACAATGGCAAGGCACATTAGTCCAATATATAGGCTCTAGAGCCAAACTGTCAGTTTACACGGTGACCTAGCTGGCTCCCAAGGTCACAAAGACTTTGTTTCCTTTACATGACTCCTTTTGTCCTATGCTCCTGCTTCAGTGCATGGAAAGGTTCCTTAAAGCTGCATCATGGGATTGCTATGATGATTAATGCAGCCATACATATAAAGCAGTTAGAACAGTGTCTGGTACACAGGGCTCACTCAGGAATCATTAGGAACTCATTTGCTGAATCCACCTTATGAGCCTTCCAAATGTTCTGCCCTAGTTCAGTTGCTCGTGGAGGCTATTATGTGTACATGCAATCTCTCAAAGCTCCCTACCATTCAAAACCGTGAATATAACATTTAGACACAAAAGAAGGAAACCCTGAGGTAGCCTTTTTTTAAAGCTTGGCATTGTGAAGAATTGTGACCTACTTACATTCAGCCTGTTGAATAGTCCAGCCTTCTGTACACTAATCTTAGAATGTAAGAACTGACACACTGAGTTGTACCCTGGGCCTCAGTAGCTCACCAAGGTCTCTAGAAAGCTGCAGGGGTAATACAGCCATCCTCCATATAACCCATGTAGGGCATTTAGGAAGAAGTACAACAATCTGTTTCTTGCCCCAGACCATCTTCTGTCATTCTTTACTTTATGCTAATTATCCTTTAAAAAAAAATCCAAGTAGCCGATTTCCTGAATTGCCAACTAATGATTCAAGCCAAAGAACTAAAATAGTTGTGATGGTCCTTTGTCTTCATGTATCTAGACCGTGATCCCCAATGTGATCTCCTGGATGGCTAAGGGACCACATTGGCTTATCTACTCCTGGTTCTGGGAGCTGAGACATTTGACAGCAAGAGGCCAAGGGATGCTTCATGACTTAGGATCTACTTCCTGATGCATAGTCAGTGTCTCCTCTTTCCTCAATTGGGAACACAGAGGGTCTGTGGTTTTATAAAAGCTTTATCAGTATATGTTAATTACATTAAATAATGGGTTTCCTTGTGATAGTCTCATACATACTTGTAATGTTCTTTGATCTCATATATATATATATATATATATATATATATATATATATATATTCCCTTTAGTCTCTTTTATTGAATTTTTCCTCATCTCCTCCTTATTTCCTAGTATTCTCATTTTTGTTTTAATTGTGTAATTTGTTTTTTCTCTAGATTCAGTATACAAGGGTCCACAGATAGCACTGGTTTTCCTGGGCCTAATTTTCTGCATTCAATATAATTTTTCTCTAGCTCCATCCATTTACCTATAGACTTCATAATTTTATTTTTATTTACAGGTAAATAATATCCCATGGTACATAAGTCAGAAGACAGCACTGGGCCCCTGGAACTGGAGTTATAGGTGTCTGTGAGCAGCCATGTGGGTACTGGAAGCCCAACCCAGGTTCCCTTCCAGGATGATAAATGCTCTAAACCTGCTAACACATTTCTCTAATCCCGAGTCATTCAGGGTTTTTCTTATAGTAGTCACTCTGGAATAATAAAGAATTGCAAAGTTTTAATTTGCATTTCTTTTATGACTAAGGATGTTGAACACATTTTAAAAGTACTCATTAGCCATTCATATTTCTTCCTTTGAGAATTCTCTATTTATGTCTGCATACAAGCACCACCCATTTTTTGATTGGGTTCCTTGATTTCTTGAAGCTTTGACTTTTGAGTTCCTTGTGTCTCCTAGGCATTAACTAAATGTTGTGTGCATGGCTAGCAAAGATTTCTCCCACTCTGCTGACTGCTTCTTCATTTATTGCCTTCACTACATATGTAAACTTGAGTTCGTTGACCACCCATCAAAATGTTTCTCACAGTAAATAATACCGAGTGGTATTAAAGTCTCTATGTCATTTTCCATACTTCATATTGATTGAGGGTTGGTGTTTGTACTGTATAAATCTTCAGCTTAAGAGTGTGTGCAGACCTGGAAAGATGACTTCCTTGGTAGAGTGTTTGTCACCCAAGCTTGAGTATCTGAGTTGGTTCCCATAACTCACATTTATTTAAAAGAGCTGGGCCACAGCCAAGCATGGTAGCACAGATGTTTAATCCCAACATTCAAGATGCAGAGGCAGGCAGGTTTCTGAGTCTGAGGCTAGCATAGTCCACATAGCAAGCTCTCAGACAGCCAGGTCAATATAATAAGACCCTAACCAAACCAAACCAAACCAAACCAAAACAAAACAAAACAAATATCTAGGGTCTGGAGAGATGGCTCAGCAGTTAAGATCACTTGCTGATGTTGCAGAAAACCCAGGTTTAATTTCCAGAATCCACATGGTTCACAGTGATTCATTACCAGGGGCTCTGATGTCCTCTTCCAGACTCTGTAGACACCAGACATGTCTATGTCACATGTGCACACATGCAGGGAAAACACTGATACATATTGGCCTAGTTTACTTTATATTTCCGAGATTAACACCATAACCAACAGTAACCTGGGGAGGAAAGGACTTATTTGGATTACATATTCTGAACACAGCCATCACTGAGGGAAGGAAGGTTAGGGTCGCAGAGGCCACAGATGGGGTGCCGCTTACTTTTGCTCCCCATGACACATCCAGCTTACTATTTCATACAACTCAAGTCTACCTGACCAGGGATGGTTCCGCCTAAAATGGGCTGGGTCCTCCATGCCAATCATTAATCAATAGAATGCCCCTCCCCCATCAGACTTTCTTACAGTCCAATCTGATGGGGGCATTTTTTTCAGTTGAGGTTTGCTCTTCTAGTGACTCTATTTTGTGTCAAGTTGGGGGGGGGGAACTAATCAGCACATGTACCAAATAAAATAAAATAATACTAAAATAAAATAAAAATAACATCTTAAAAGCAACAACAAAGTGGGCCTGGGGGTGCATGCTTGTAATCTCAGTTCTGTGGGATAGGAGGGTGAACTGTCTTGGGAGACACTGGCTGGCCGCCATAGTCCAGTCTACACACTCAAGCTGCAAGGAGAGATCCTTTCCTTCTTTCTTTCAGCCTTCTTTTCTTTTCCTTCCTCTAACATTCCCTAAATACCCCTGTGTTCCAAAAACATTTCTAGGTATAGGACATAATTATTTCTTTTTTTGTTTAATCAGAGAACTTAGAGTTAGGTAAATTCCACGCATCCGTTTCTATGGCTCTGGGGAGCAGAAGCCTTTGGTGAGTGTATGAAGAGCCAATAAAACCTGGAGTAAATGTGATTGCTGACCTAGGCATGTTCCGGTCAAGAGCCCCAGTGCCTTAGGCCTAGGGAAGTGTCAAGACTTTCCCCAGTTAGGCTCAGAGGGATGACAAAGCCTTCCTCACATCTGAGTGTAAGAATTTACTAAGGATAAACTAATGCAGGAGAACCCAGCAACTGCAGCTTCCTCCTCTTGGATGTTCACAGCCTGATGCTGCTCTCCTACAGAGATGAGGTAGCCTCCCTACCCCCACCCACTGTGCATAATAAACATGCAGAGAATGCAATAAGACGCTGGGTTGTCCTGTTGTGGTGCCATCCCAGCAGAGCAAGCATGGCACACCTGACCCAGCTTTGCACACATGTTTCTGTGCGTCTGTCCTTTCTTTATGCCATCACCATTCCCATCAGCTTTCCAGGACCAAACCTTACAGGATGCAGTTATGACTGTATGGCAATATTGCCCCAAACTTTCTACCCTAAGAAGATGCACATTTACTCTTTCACATTTCACTGAGTCCATAGGTCAGGAGTCTGAGCATTGTTTATCTGGACCATCTACAAATCTGAAAGGAAGGCGCTGGCCGACCTTTCATTCTCATCTAAGGGTAGAGTAGGAAAAGATGTGCATTCTTTCTCGTGTGATTGTTGGGTTCCTTGTGAGAGGCTAGACCTCAGTCTCCAATCAACTATTTTCCAGATGTTACCATCAGTTTCTTTCCATGTTGACCTCTTGGTGGCAGCTCACGATATGGTAGCTTGCTTCTTCAAAGCCAGAGGAGAGAGGCTCTCTTCACAAGATAGGATAACAATGGTAATAATATTTATGGAATCATATCCATCAATAAATATAGTTTTCATCTCTACTCAAGAGGAAGTGAATCCATAATAGCATACACACTGAGATACAAAGGTCATTGGAGCATCCAACATTCTATCTGCAAGATACATTCTCATCCCAGTGATTCATGTTCTTTCCTGGAGGAGACATTCTCACCACCTCCATAGATCCGAGGTCTCATCCCATGACAGACTCTATATAAATTCTAGAATCTTATCTAAATCAAGCCCAGGTGTTCACGAAGGCTCTCTATCTTTGTCAGTGTATAAAATGAAAGAGACATATTATCTGCTCCCACACCCACATACAATGATTAAGAAGGATAAGAAAATATCTACAGACATATAAATTTCCATATTCAGAGAGTTAGACTTATAAGGTTCAAATAAACCACTAGTCCCTACGAATTCTGGAAATCAGCTCAACAAATGTTGAAAGTCTCATGTGTAGGTTTCCAAATCTGTCATAAATTTTCATAATACGCATGTCTGCTCTGGGAATTCTTGAATCTGCCCTGTGTGTGTGTGTGTGTGTGTGTGTGTGTGTGTGTGTGTGTGTGTGTGTGTGTGTGTGTGTGTTGGTATATGTGTATACCTGTATGTGTTCATGTGTGTTGGGGGAGGGGTCAGTATGTATACCTCTCTTGTGTATAACTATGAGGATCTGTGTGTTTATGTATATACCTGTGTGTGTGTGTGTGTGTGTGTGTGTGTGTGTGTGTGTGTGTGCCTATGTTTGTGTTTGAAGAGTAGCACATGATTACTTTGAACGACCTGTTACATACCTATAACATTCTGGGAGGCTAGTAACCAACCTCTCTCCTTTCTTCTTTAAGTTAAGTTAACATTCTTTCTAAAGCACAGGGTTTTTTAATACTCTGTGTATTTTCTATAAATTTTACTGAGATCCATCTGAAAAAAATGACAATACTAGTGAACAAAATTCCACAAGTTCCCACCCCCTAGATGAAGAGATACAGGTAATCAATGGCTCTGTCCCAGGAGAGGGAGAATCAGTTTTCTCTAGGGACAGGTTCCTCCATAGGATGCCCAATCTCAAATGTTCAGCTCAGGACACATACATACACGTAGCAATAATATCTGAAGAAGAAAGCATGAACCTGGGGTAGGGTGCAAACAGGAGGAATTTGACTGGGGAAAGGACAAACCTAATATATAGGTTTATGTACAAGATTTTTAAAAGCTCAGAAAATTTTTATTGCAATCAAATAAAATTAAAACATAAAAATATACATAGTACATGTGTGTATGAGTTTCCTAGAGACCCTATGATTTGATTGATTTTTTTTTTTTTTTGGTGTTTTGAGACAGGGTTTCTCTGTGTAGCTCTGGCTGTCCTGGAACTCACTCTATAGAGCACGCTGGTCTCGACCTCAGAAATCTGCCTGCCTCTGCCTCCCGAGTGCTGGGATTAAAGGTGTGTGCCACCACGCCTGGCTTTGATTGATTTTTTTAAAGGCATACATTTACTATCTTGAAATATATTTGGCTAACTGATGAAATGCCAGTCTCTCTCGGCCTCTTGATCATTCTTTTTAAAGTTGTACAGCCACACCTTCTTGTTTTCACCTCAACCTTGCAAGTGAAGCCATTCCTCAAAGCTAATGCTGTGAGGGGAGCATTTCTCAGAATGTCAAGTAGTGGAGTTAGCAGTTTTTCTCTAAACATATCTCTCTCATACTACATTTTACCATAAGAAGCAAGAAGGAAGAAAACGGTATGTGAATTATTCTCCTGGAATCCCCACTACCTATGAAACTCAGCCTATGCCTCCCAATATCTACCCTCCATTAAGTTCCAGCAGGTAATTTTTCTGAGCTTTCTGCACAGGGTTTCCCTGTGGGTACCAATCACATGTCCCTGCTACCCTTCAGAGTTTCATCCACAGCATCCTTAATGCCCAGATCTCTACTCACCATCTACTTCAGGTGAATCAACTTGGGCTTCCATGTCAGCTTGCAACTGAACAAGGCAGAGAATGAGTTATTGTCGAAGACAAGGATAAAAGTTATATGTAATATAATGACATGCATGTAATCACATACATCCCATCGCCGGTACCGTACTTTATGGATTGGAACTACACTCTCAAGTCATGCTCACATTCTAAGAGGGAAGACTTGGCTGCTTGGTATATAACAAGAGTTTAGAGTTGTGAGGTCACTCTATAATCTCCAGAACAAAGCTACCCTGTATAAATGGATGAAAACTGATGTAAAGATGTGACAGAGGTGATGATCATTTGACAAAATTGCGTGAGATCCTGGGATTTTTTCCTAGGCCAGACAATCAACAGTAATGTGGTTGTAGTGGCTTGAAGAAAAATGGCTCCCATAAGCCCATAGGGAGTGGGGCTACTAGCATATGTGGCCTTGTAGGAGTAGATGTGTCACTAGGAGATGAGCTTTGGCATCTCAGAAGTTCAAGCCTGGCCACTGTGTCTTGGTCATTTCCTGCTGCCTGCTGATCCAGATACAGAACTCTCAGCTACTTCCCAGTATCATATCTGCCTGAATGCCACCATGCTGCTGGCCATGATGATAATGGACCAAACCTTTAACTGTAAGCCAACCCCAGTTAAATGTTTTCCTGGTTCTGTTGCCATAGAAAGTGGTCAAGATGTCTCTTCCTACCAACATAACCTTAAGAGAAGTGGTATCATGTCTATCCACCTTTCCTAACCCATCTTTTGTCCTTGTCACAGGAGGATAGAAAAAAAAAAAATTCAGTCATCTGCAAACCAGGACTGGTGCCATCACCAATCACAGCGTCTGCACCCAGTGCTTTGATTTTATTTATATTTCCCAGACCCAAGATTGAAAAGCATTTCTTGTAGAAGCTATGCATTCTATGGTGTGTTGATAGAACAGCCTGAACTCAGAGATGCTTATAATACTTTATAGTTATGCCTTTTACATTTGCCTAATGAAAAAATCATAAGTCAACCTCCTACAAATGTGAGTGTGGGGCAGTGGGCATGGGGGAATAAAGGGAGTGGGAGAAAACCTGCCTCCCGCCAGAGTTCGGATGCAGGAGGACTACCGCATGCTTTCTACAAGGCCCTGGGTGGGTGTCTGACTGTGGGAAGCCATGGAACCCCACCTCACTGGGGAGGAGGGGTGGACAAGGGGCTGTCTGAGGTCATGGAGGCCAGAGATAACAGGTTTTCAGTCTTGGGCATCCCAGACACCACTGGACACTGTAGAAGAGCTGAGAACAAAATGGGGACCCAGGGCGGCTCTGTCATCCCCAGGGCTGAAGGGAGGAGAGGGCAGAGGGAGAGAGGGGGCACTGGGTGGTTCCCACAAAGGCAAGAGTCATTGGTCTGGTTCATAGCTGGAAGGCAGGAAAGCCTTCCGGAGGGAGGTTAGATCTAGCTCTTTACGGGAAAGCCTATCCCACCGTTGAAGTGCAGAGGGATTTGATGAACAGAGACAGTCTATGGTTTTAGAGCTTTATTGTAGAAAGGAGAGAGAAAGAGAGAAGGTAGAAAGAGGGAGAGAAGCTGGCCATGGCCACATGGAAAGGGGGGGAAGGGGGAGAGAGAAGGAGGGCTAGAGATGAGAGTAAGAAAGGTGAGAGCTTAAAGAGAGAGAGGAGGGGCCAAGCAGACCCTTTTATAGCGGGCTGGGCTACCTTGCTGTTGCCAGGTAACTGTGGGGAGGAGCCTACCTGGCTATAGTCAGGTAACTGTGGGAGTGGAGTCTAGCCAGAATGCCAGGAGCTTGGGGCTTTATCCAAGTGACTGATAGTCACAGAATTATGGAGTTGGGGGCTCTGTGGTGTCAGGCACCTGTTTCTGGGAACATGGCTTACTGTTCTGTCCCTTGTAGAGTTCCCTACGGGGTCTCTACTGGGTCTCTGGAGCAAGCCTCATTCAACCAAAACAGGCTGCCTTTCACGGCCCCACACATGACAGTGTAGGTAACGCCAAAGGGGATGTGACTCCACTCATCACTGTGTTAAACAGGGGAGACCTTGGTTGGCATTTTATAATTAAGTCAAGTTGTTCCTTAGTGTTCTTTTGATGATGAAAATATTAAATAGATCACTTTTCTGACTTAAATAATAGCTGTGTCCCAGGCACCCTTCTTGGCACTTTTTCTGCATCAGCTCATTCAGCCTTGCAAAATCAGTTATAGTATAAAGTATTCACTTCCATTTTCCTGATGTGGTCATCATAGGCAGAGAGTTGGGAAACCTGTCCAGGGAATTTGTATATCTCATAATAATCAGAAAAGTTTGCCTTCAAATCTAGGCATCTCACCCCAAATCCTATCCCCCTGTGATACATAAGTCTCTTTTCCTAGGAGTTCCATAAGAATTTGACTTAATTTATAAGAAATGTTCTGACTGCTCAATCATCTTCTGTTGTCATTTTGATTTCTAGTGAGTATGTGGACCACTGGACAAACTGTCCTATTTTTCCTGGATGAGATAGGAAGACAAAATAAAGTATTAGATACTTAAATAGCATTGAGGCAAGATTACTTAAATTAGAATCATAGTGAATCTCTTGGAGTATTCTTTGTTTTAAAAAAAAAGATGAGACAATTAGCTCTCAGAGAAATGGGGGAAAAAATCCTCTCATACAAAAAGAAAAGTTTCTTAGCCAATTAAGACTTTTTAATATCATGTTTAAATGGGGAGAGCAAGACTCAAAGGAATAAGGTAATTGAAGTATCTCATTGCAGAAAAGCTAGTTTAAGTCATATATCTATAAATGGGGTTGGATTACTTAAATTTCACTAAAAGGAAAATGAAATCTTTTGCTAACCTTCTTGGGTTGATTTTTCATCAACAAATTCAACAATTAAAAACAACTCAACAACTGTGGGGAAGCTGTAGCAAACAACTGCTTTAAAAAAATCTAGCAGACAGTACACTCTGCTCTATTTCATGCTGACATAGAAAACTCCATGTTCTGATGTAAGCAACTCTTTTAGGCATCCGTTCTCAAGACTTTCCTGCGGACAAAGTTATCTCTACAACCTACAACACGCCCACTGTGAGTCTGAAACAACATGTAAGACTCTCTTACCCTGTGTAAGAAAGTCCGCCCGTCTCACACAGAAGCCCCCACACATGCGTAAAGAAAGACGATATACGGAAAGAGAGAAAGCCACCCAGGCATGTTGATTTCTTATAAGAGAATTAATCATAAGCTTGACACCTTATTGATAAGTAATTTATCACTTCAGTGAGATTAAGGCCAGCGACAGAAATGTTCTTGTGATTCAACACAACCCCAAATAGTGAAGTCAGACATCACATCAATCGCTTAAACCTCACCCCGCCCAAGTCTTCCAGCCCCCTCCCTAGCATCAAGCCTCAGTTCCATTCACCCTGAATGAGAATGAGTCCCCCAAAGGTTCGAGTATTTGAACACTTGGTCCCCAGTTGGTGATGCTGAAGGCAGGGTGCATGTAATGTGACCTCAAGGTGGAGCTTCGGTGGAGGAAGTATGTCACTGGGGGACGGGGCTTTCTCAACCTCCTCCTGGTATTCAGTTGAAATGTGATCTTTCCATATCCTTTCCTGGGTCCACACCTTCCAGTGCTCTCTAGCTGTAAGCTAAAACAAATCCTTCCTTCGGTTCTTCTTAGCTGCACTGTTTTATCATGACGACAACAACAAAAAAAGCAACGAGCACACAAGTCAAATAGTTGCAAGGCTTTCAGCCTCACTTCTGAAAACTCCCGTTCCTTCATAGTCTAGTCTCATTCCACGTACACGAGCAGCTCCACTTCCTACTCTTGCTCTGGATTCTCAAAGGGCAGATAGGGGATGTGGACATGGGGAGGTGACATTGTGATGAAATATAATGCAATGTGGCAGAGAGCAGGGATCAAGGAGTACCTGACGGGACCTGTAGAAGGGGTAGAGGCAGAGAAGAGGGGACAGAGGAGAACAGAAAGAGAGAGACCAGCTGGGGGCAGAAAGAGGAGAGGCGAGGAGTGGAGGGGAGAGGAGAATTCTTTGGGGTAGCTAGGAGTCCTTTTTATATGCTGCTGCTGCTGTGCCTGGCTCACATCTGGCTGGCAATCTAGGCAGGTGGTGATGAAAGCTATTGCTAGGCCCCTGTTGCTAGGTGGATCCCATAAGGGTCCCTGTGTGCATATATATGTGCCTTCTTAAGGGATCTTCAGACACGTGCATAAGCTGTCTCTTCTTTTCCCCTAGAGGAAAACATCCCACCCAAACCTGTGATTTCTGTTGCTAATATTTATACCACAGTTGTAGTGATATTTAATCTGATACTGTAGAGCCCTAAATTTTAAAAAAATTCCCCAAAACCTGTTCCCTAGATCATTAGGAATGTGGCTAGTAAAGAGCCTTTGTTCTTTTAGGGCAGCTGAAGGTCTTCTGTTCCTCCACCTGACAGCTAGCTAGGCAATTATCTCAGTTGCCCCAGCCAGGCACCCATCTTCCTATGTTTGAAACTAAAAGAAATATTCAAAGGCTCAAGGCCGAACACTGTAAAGCCGCTGAGACTGAGACTAACAAGGCCATACAGATAAGGGAGTGCCGGAGCCAGCTGGGGCTGTCAAGGTTAGCTCATAAACTCTGCCAAGGAGGCATCTCACCCCGGTTCACTCAGGGTCACACACTGACCAGAGGTGCCCCAGACTAGGCCCCCGGCCTCTGGAATTCTGCCACTCCGGCTGACTGTACTATCTTGTTGCATTATACGTTCAAATGAGCCAATCACTTGTGGCTGCACCAACTCTCCTGCCCCCCCCCAATCCTAACCCTATAAGAACCCCTTACTTCTGAGGGTCTGGGTCGACTCCTCTGTCTCCTGCGCGGGATATGAGTCCACCCAGAGTACTCTGACATTAAAGTACCTCGAGTGTTTACTACAAGTCGGCCTCTCTGTTTCCGAGGGACTCTTCCTCATTCCTGCGTCCTGCGGACCCGAGGGAGTTCCCTCACTCGGGGGTCCTACAATACTATATTAAGAAGTACTTGATCTTTTAGGAAAAATAATATTAAGTGTGCCCACTTGTATTGTTTTTAAGATTATCTTTCTCTCATTTTAATTGTCTTTCTTTCAAAAGACCCTTTCACAAAGCCCCTCACAAAACAGTAGAAATTTCTGAGTAATTCTCAGCCTTGTATTTGCAAACATTTTGCCTGTTTTCCCAGAACAAATGTCATTTCCAGCCTGAAGCTTACAAATATGCATAAGCACGAATCCAAAATTTTTATGATGTGCAGTCACTAGACCAGAACTTATTTGTGATGCTTAATGTGCCAGAGTACCAAATCCCACCCGCCTGGCACACACACCGAGGTATTCTGAAGCGTTCTCCAGCAAGGATGCTGCCACTGGGGAGCCTCAGAACAATCTAGCAAAGCTGAAGAGACCTGTCGGAGTGGATCTGAGTTCTGCTGCCACCTAAGCTGACACAGAGTCTGCTCCTCAGGAATTTACGAAGCATTCGCCTCTGTGCCCATTGGAATGGCTCGGAAAATGCCACCAAGTTCAGTGAAAAAGTACAAACACAAAAAGGGGTCTTGATATCGATCTTATTAAATGGACAAAGAGTTCTATTTAAAAATGTCATTAGGGAGCTGATTATATGCAGGATGATACGTGCATATAAGG
Organism: Mus pahari; assembly: GCF_900095145.1. Lineage (NCBI taxonomy): Eukaryota > Metazoa > Chordata > Mammalia > Rodentia > Muridae > Mus > Mus pahari. The sequence goes on from NC_034608.1 coordinate 50,168,375, forward strand.
AATTCTCCACAATAATAATGAGAACTATAACAGGTGACAAGGAAAACTATTCCAAACTTGTTATTGAAAAGAGTAAGTAAGGAACAATGGGTGTGATACTCTCCAGTGTACATTCCAAAGGCTACAGATGCTTAACCATAAGGAGAATTTTCTAATACTTGAGAAGAACTTAACTTAGGCCAGTGTCTTTAAATTAAATTAAAGTTGCTCAGAAATGAGCTGTTAGACTTAAGATATTATTGCACTGTAAATTCACTGGGAAATTTAATTATGGAAACTAACAACAAAGAGAGATTAGACAGTTTGTACAATTATTCACTTAGTAATATTCCAAAAGGAAAAGTATTTATGTAATAATGTAAATTGAGGTACTTCTAGAACTGACGAGACACACACACAAACACATACACACACACACACACACACACACACACACACACACACACACACGCACAAAGAATCCCAGAAGCTAATATCTAAATTTATAGTTCTCATAAATATCATCAATCAAATAACACAGGAACAAAATCATAAAATCTATACCTCAATGTATGGAATCATCCCAGAGGCAAAAGGCTTTGGGAACAGTGCAAGCAACTTTTGCTACACTCAAAAAGGAAAATAAAGAGTTGAAATCTCCTATGTATGCTTCTGCAAGCTGTGAATAAGGGATTCATCCCCCATCGGTAGAAAGTGTGGACAATTTGCAGCCTAAATCTACAGCTTCTTTAGCCAAGAGCTGCCGATGGCTGGCACAGGAGTTAAACATTCAGGTGAGTTAAGAGAATTGACTCTACTACTAAGTCACCGGATTTAAAATCCAACCTGACATAGCAACAACAAAATAATAAAAGGCACAAAATACATATGACAATGGTTTTCAAGCTTATGAATGCCAGGTAGTGTGGGAAACAATCTCCTAGACACAGTTGTCTGTACCAGCAGCCAGATTGGAAAGCTGAGAGGCAGCAGGTAGCTCACGGAGCTGTTTTGTCTTAGCATTGGGAAATAATTCGCTGTAGAAAAATGCCATGCTGGTCCTGCATTACAATTCTTACCTATAGGAAGGAAAGATTGGGCTATTTCCAATTAGCTGAGCTGCATTCTGCAACAATGAGCTAGACTAGTGAAAGCAACAGAAAAACGCCTGTCATTCAACAATATAACAGTGCCTGGCAGTCCAAGAAGTATTAGCAGTCATAAAAATATGCAAGAAAATACAAACCACGATGATAAGAAAAAAAAATCATTCAAAATGCTTCTGATCCAGCCACAGTGCTATAACTAGAAGAGTTACAGACCAAATGCAAAGAGACCAGAATAGCCAAAATAACATTGGAAAAATATAAAAGTGTCAAATTGTCACCTGCCCAACAACATTAGAACAAGTATATTCCACAAGTGTGAAAGTCAACAAGAAAAACAAGATCTCTGTGAATAACCCAAACAAAACTTCTAGATGAGAATAGTAGGTCTGAAATAAAAAATGATATCTCAAGGAACTCTCAGTAAACTAGACACATGCAAAGACAAGATTTATGAGCTTAAGTGCATGATATTTAACAATGGTAGAAACTACCCAAAACGAAAGAAAGAAATAGCCTAAGACATAACCCCCCTGGTAGCAGGCACTGGGACATCTCCCACTCTATGTGTGACTGAGTTCTCCACAGAAGTGAAGAGAGAAGACCACGAAATACAATGGATGCAACTTTTCTGAAGATAATAGAGCTTATTATCCTACAGAGCTTAACAAAACCATAAACACAAGAAATGTGAGATGAATTATCCAAAGGCAACTCATGGTCAAATCACCGCAGCAGAAAAATGTTAAGAAGGAAAGAATTCATCCTCTAAAAGAAACAAAGCTCATCACAGCAGATTTCTTGTAGTTAATGTGGTGAGACCAAAGGAGAGAGTGTACTGGAATTAGTGGAAACCAAAGATAGTTCTCTGAGATAAATCTGTGAGATTTAGAAGTCCAGTCATGATTGCCAGGAAGAAGAAACTATGAGTCACCAGTCTGAGGAATGTATGTTATTACCAGAATCCTACACAGTCAGAAAGAGAGAAAAAAAAAAAAACAACTCATGTAAAAAAAAATATTTTAACAAAAGAAGAAATGAACCAAATATTTCTAAAGTTCATATGGAAATTCAAAGAGATCAGAATAACCAAAATAACACTGGGAAGAAATAACAGAGTCAAATTGTCACCTGCCCTGATTTTCATTTAAAGATATAGAACAACATTACAGTCTGAAGCTCTGGCGCATGTGCACCCAACCTGTGTAGCTAGAAAACAAGCTTAAAATGTCCCCCACTGATGACTGTATTTGAACACCTGGCCCCAGCTGGTACTACTCTTTTTTGGGGGGTGATGTCTTTGGGAGGTGGCAACTCGTTGGCAGAAGTAAGTGGCTCAGGGCTGGTCCTGGAGATTTTCTCTCTCTGGTTCTGGTGTGGGCTTTCTTCTTCCTAGTCAGCTATGAGCTGAGATGTGTCTGCATGTTCTCACTACCATCTTCCCTGCCTTGCCTACCATGACAGATTGAAACTCCCCTGAACTTATGAACTAACATAGACTCCCCCCAAGATGCTTCCCTAAGGGGTTTTGTCCCAGTAATTAATACAATTGAAAAGGACATTGATACAGTAGTTGCCCAAGATCCTATTCTTAAAATGGACCCGTGTTTCATACAATGATGTGTGTATCCTAAAATCCATGAGCTCTCTTAAACAAAAGGACTTACATTTCCATTTTTCACTGTACCTCAAAAACTATGTGGCTAATACTGACGGCAGGGTCAATCCAAGGGGGTGTTGATTATATGAAGATAAAAAACAGGTCACTTGTCTGGGCCAACCACTGTAAACACTTCTGATCTTGGAAACTCACCTGGATTGCGCCCAACTAGTACTTGCATAAGGAAAAAACAGGCCACCAGATAAGTACAGAACCCAGAAATAAATCCACATGTAACAAACTCCATTCATGCAGCTGCTTGTGTATGTGTGTAAATTCACTGAGAAAACTATAGTCTTCCAAACAAATGTTGTTATAAAAATCAGATGTTCACAGCAAAATAAATGAATTCCCATTTATCTTAGATCATATACAAAATTTACACACACACACACAAAACAAAAAACAAAACAAAAACAAACACCCATAGGCCCAACGTAAAACCTAAAACTTTTAAACTTCTAGAAGTAAATTCAGAGGCAACCTTTGTGATCTTGGATCAAAGGTTTCCAGACAACAATAAACCAGACATGAATCATAAAAGGAAAAGAATGATAAAACATCAAAACTAAAATTTTTGTTTTTTATCAAAGTGCATGAGAAAAAAATCACAGAAAAAATATTATCAAAGCATATACAGGTACATATGTGTGTCCATGATAAAGGATTTGTATTTTATATATAAAAAAAAATCCAGTATTCAATAAGACAACAGACAACCTACCCAATTAGAAACTAGCAAAATAATTTAATTAAAACTTCCCCAAAGCTTTATAGCTGTCAAGCCAAGGTGTCAAAAATAACAGTGGCTTTCAAGGACATGAATATCCAAAATTAAAGTTATCACAAGTATTGGTGCACAACTTGAGAATTTCCTACCGTAATGGCATAAATTTGACATTTTCTAACCATTCTGAAAGAATTTACAATAACTTTTTTAAAGTTAAAAATATGCCCATATTTCTAGTCACTCCTCACACATGTATATACCCAGGAGAAAAGGAAAAACCATATCCATACAAGGGTTCTCACATAAGTCCTTACTGCAGCTTGAAATAGATCACCCCCAAACGGAAACCAACTCAATGTCCATCGAGTTGTGAACATATAATCAATCTCAATACTTCAAAAATGCAGCACCGCTCCATAATGAAAAGGAATGAACTACCAGTGTACCCAATACATAGGCCTCTCAAAGTATGTTCACCAAACAAAGTAAAGTTGGTCACAAAAGAGTGTCAGAGCAGAAAGGCAGGAAGAAGGGCTTGGAAAACATAGCCTTCTGGGTAGAACAGAAATCCTGCAATCAGGAACTTACAGTCTGTACAGGTCTGTCCAAGACTGGACCTGTCAATAGCCTGTCCTAGATGGGGGAAGAGTTCATAGGGCCTTACCCATCCATGCTGAACTGTTGGCTGCTTGTGGTTTCTAGAGAAGAATGCATTTTCTTCCAGGTTCTACTGGTCAGCTCATAGACTGTCAATCACACAGCCCAGGTTGAACTTAGTGGACCAAAAAAACAAAACAAAGACACGTAAACATGGGAAATGGATCTGTAGGGATTGGCAGGGGAGGGAGGGGCTTAAAAGATGTTAGAGTGTAAGATACACAAAATGCATTATGCACATGTATAATATAATACAATGTAATATAATGATATTATCAAAAAAAACCAATTTCGTTAATTAAAAACAGATCAATGCAAGATTCAAATGAGGCTTGGTATATTATACTCCTAAAAAGGAGCAGGAAGTTCCATTTGAGGTCAGAGGTGGTAGTAACGTTGCATTTTCAAAACAAAGCAGAATTTATATCACGTGTTGGTTAACTTTGTTTAAATCTCAACAAAGTTGATTTTAAAAAGAAAAAAAAAAATCACTTACTAGAATGCTTCTTCCTAGGGTCAGATGCTATTTGCTCACTTGAAAATAGAAATCGAGCATCTGCAGAGATGGGTCAGCAGGTTAAGAGCGCATGATGTCCTCACAGAGGATTAGTGCTTAGATATGAGCACCTAGGCACCTCACTGCCTCTAAGTCTAGCTCTAGGGGTTCTGGCGCCACCTTCCGGTCTCTATGGGTGCTGCACTGATGAGCACAGACCCATACACATAGACACAGAAATTCATACATAAATATAGAAGTAATCTTTTTGTTTAAAGAACCACAAAAACACAAATGTCCTCTAATTATATACCTGAAAAGGTTTTTTTGCCTCTTAATATCTTTGAAAGAAGAAATTGTCACTCAGGTGAAGGCAACGTACCTGCTCTGGAATCTCACTTTGCAGTATCACCTGATTTTCTCATTGCTTTTTAAATGGTCACACAAGGAAAAACGGTCTCTGCTGTCTTTCAGCTGGGCCTGACCGTACGCTTGGAGCTAGGAGTCTCTGCAAAGCTTACTAACGTCCCCCAAATCTTGACATAGCCACCTCTTGCCAGTTGTTCTTCAGAGATAAGAGATGGTCTGCGATCCATGGGTTCAAATCTGAACACCCAAGGCCCATAGAAAACTTATGTAACTGGAATCTGTAACGCTGGGTTGGAGGTGTTAATGTTATCTTACAGCACCTCCTGGTGTTTAGATGCTGAAGATTAAAATCTTAGATGCTTGAGACCTTCACCCCCGAAGCCAAAGAAATTAGAATATTTTTATGATAAAAAGAAAACAGAACAAACTCACTTATAAACTTTTTTTTTGAAAAATGAATAAGCAGGGATTTTAGGTTTTAGCTGCCCGTTTATTTTTCATAAGGAAGAAAATGGCACCTACTCACAGGGTAGCCCCACTTTCAAAAACAACTTGCCAGCTGGAATTACATCAGATTTTTTTTTAAAAAAAAACAATTTATTTTTTAGTTATCGACCAAAATAACTGATCATTGCTTAGAAACTAGAAGATATATTCTTGTCACAATTATATCCCAAAACGAGTGATGCTCACATGTCTTATCAAAGTTGTGTGGCTAGGTAGCAAGTGTTTGGTTGTGTCTTATCTTCAGCTGGTGGGTGAAACAAGACAGCCATCCCCTCCCTCACAGTCTCAGCTGGACCACAGAATGTGCTGGGAAACACCCTCCGGGCCATAAAAATGTTAGGACTATTGGTAAGCCAATCAACAACCTGCTGCCTCTGCTAAAGCCATGTTCATGCTCAGCTGGGCCCTTAGTCCCTGTTCACTCTGGGAAATTCTCTACATGTACACGTGTTAGGCTCACCAGAGAACAGGTTATAGCTAGTAGATGCCAGGGCTGGGGGCCTGGCATGTCATCAAGGGGAAATAAAGCATTGCCATGCGTACCAGCTGGTTTTGTATGTCAACTTGACACAGGCTGGAGTTATCACAGAGAACAGAGCTTCAGGTGAGGAAATGCCTCCAGGAGATCCAGCTGTGGGGCATTTTCTCAATTAGTGATCAAGGGGGGAGGACCACTGTGGGTAGCACCATTCCTGGGCTGGTAGTCTTGGATTCTATAAGAGAGCAGGCTGAGCAAGCCAGGGGAAGCAAGCCAGTAAGTAACATCCCTCCATGGCCTCTGCATCTGCTCCTGCTTCCTGACCTGCTTGAGTTCCAGTCCTGACTTCCTTGGTGATGAACAGCAGTATGGAAGTGTAAGCTGAATAAACCCTTTCCTCCCCAACTTGCTTCTTGGTCATGATGTTTGTGCAGGAATAGAAACCCTGACTAAGACACCACGTTAACCTAATGTTGAGGAATCAAGCCAGTGATTCTCCCTTCCCCTCCCCCATCCTTATACCTACATTTTCTTGCGACTTCTGGTTAGATCATCAACCTCCATGAGAAAATCGGCATGAGGAAGCATGCTTGGTACATTTTTCTGTATCTGTGCCTCTGAAATGATGTGAAGGCATGGGGCTGGGGGGTGGGGATGTGAAAGCGAAATTGTCTTTAAGACTATCTGTGAATTTCATTTATCCATACTGCCCCTCACCACAATTCCACAGGCGATTCAGAGTCAACTGGAGTTCATGTCTCCCCTGTGGAAACTGGACAGACAGATCAAGGGGAAAGGAGGGAAATATTTGTCATGGATCTACATAAAGCACATAACAGCACAGCTGATTCCTTCCTAATGTCATCCATGTGTGACTAATAGCTAGCATGTTTTGGAATGAGCCCAGTGATAAGCTGGAAATGTGAGAATCCAGAAATCGGTAACTCTAAAAGGCTACATAAGCTCTAAGCTCTTCCTTTTGCAGTTTCCTGTGCTTGTGTGTTATTAAGACACATTTCTTTCACTATCCGAGATCAGCAGGTGCTTTTTAATTATTCACACTCCCCTGGAAACTAAGTTACTTTAATGTAATTACCTCTGAGATTTAAACATCACCAGTAAAAGCCATTTACAGTTCTTTAGGAATTTGACAGGCGCGTTTGCCATTTTGTTAAGAGAAACAAAATCGGTTTCTTACTTGGGCTTTTTTTGATATTTTTGGTTTGTGTCTAAAGGATCGCAGAGCAACAACCAAAAGGAGAAGATGACGTTTACCTCGGAGATACAGTAAACTGTTGTAGCTATGTAAATTTTATCCAGAAAAAAAAATTCATCTCATTTACAGTTTTACACAACTGTATGTGTAATGTAATGTTTTCCCATGCTATCTCCTGTCTTATAAGTACTGAAAGAATTTGTTCACATGAGAATAAAAGGGGCGTTACATAATTGAAGGAGTTGCAGATGCCATCACATGAACGGGCTGTAAAAAGCATAAAAGTAGATGCCAAGCATAAACAGGCAGGCAGGGCGTGAGAGACTGTCCAACTGCTACTGTGAGAGGAAGAGTGGTCAGTGGTTAACAATGGATGTTGCGTGTTCTAAAGTCATTTTACCTTCTCTTAGGAAGCTGGTTTTGTAATTATCCTCCAACTTTGAATAGAATGGGGGGAGGGGGTGTTTGGGATGGAAAACGCTTGTTAAGTGCAGCTGTTCTGGTATGAAAACCTCTACAACTTTATCCTTGAGCCAACCAATAAAGTACCCATCAACCTTTTACAACTTCTGAAAAAGCCTCAAGCTAGCGTTTATGCCTGCCTCAATATATAAAGGTTACACTTGGCTAGGACTTGACTCTTGGGAAATTATTCTGAAAGAAACAAGTTAGGAAGGTATAAACACAAACGGGTAAGACAGAATAGAAAGAAAATATGAGAGAGAGAGAGAGAGAGAGAGAGAGAGAGAGAGAGAGAGAGAGAGAGAGAGA
>NC_034608.1:50176473-50232523 GCF_900095145.1 Mus pahari
AGAAAGAGATGAGAGAGATGAGAGATGAGAGAGAGAGATGAGAGATGAGAGAGAGATGAGAGAGAGATGAGAGAGATGAGAGAGAGATGAGAGAGAGATGAGAGAGAGATGAGAGAGAGATGAGAGAGAGATGAGAGAGAGATGAGAGAGAGATGAGAGAGAGAGAGTTTTTTCCTGGTTCAATGAAGGAGTACCTGCACATTCCTCAATTATGATCTGTGTGTAGGAACAAAATAGACAAATTCTGCTTTTTGTGTCAGAGTTCCTGGCAACTGACAACAAAAATCATGTTTCAAAAAGGTAAAATAAGGGAGGATGTAGAAGTCCTGTGCTTCAACAGCTCAGAGAGATAAACATAAAAATAACACGTGCTTCGGTCGCAGCATACCATCAAATAACTTGCAGTTAGGACTGGTCTCTATATTTCATTGTGAACTGAACAATTTCCTTTGCTGTTGTTGTTAATGTTTTGGGGTGTGTGTGTGTGTGTGTGTGTGTGTGTGTGTGAGCCAGGCTGTCTCTGCATAGTTCTGACAGTCCTGGAACTTGCTATGTAGACCAGGCTGGCCTTGAACTTGAAGAGATCTGCCTGCCTCTGCCTCCCTCCTCCCTCCTCTCTTTCTACTTAGACATATTTGCAATTCAACCCCTGAATTGATTTGCTCCTCCTTTTAGGTTTCTTTTAAGACTAAACCAGGGCCGTGAGTGTCACCCAGTGGGCAGAGTACTCGCCTGGCACGCTTAAGCAGGGAGTGCCATCCCCAGCAATCCACACCCCACCCCACCCCACCCCACCCCACCCCCCAGAGAAGAAAACAAATCACTGTACTTTGGGTTCTAGTCGGTTTCACTTTATAAATATATCCCTTCCCTCTGCTATACTTACGAAAGAGGCCTTGGGGGGTTTGCAAATAACTCTCACCAAAACTTCACTAAAGCTACTGACGTGATAATGGTCTGGGGCCCATGACTGACTCAGTAGAGAGATGGGTGCATTATCAGGAAGTTGCGAGTTCAGATTCTCAGCACTGGCTCACAAAGCCAGGGGTGGCATTGCAAAACTCAGCACCAGCACCTCTTCGTGTGGGTCCCTCTTCCCCCAAAATGGTGGCTCTCAACCTCCCTCATGCAGAGACCCTTTAATACAGTTCCTCTTCTTGTGGTGACCCCCCACCTTTAAAATTATTTTCATTGCTGCTTCATAACCGTAATGTATCGTAATGCAAATATCTGTGTTTCCTGATGGTCTTAGGTGACCCCTGTGAAAGGGTCGCGACCCACAGGTTGAGAACCGCGGCTCTAAAAAGAAGCAACACAGCTATAATCACATCTTGTCTGTGAGGATGTGACCTGCGGTTTACCTCCTCAACTGAAGTGATTTCGTCGGTTGTGCTTTCTACTTTGGAGTTCTAAGTCAAAATGTCCAGCTCACAGGCAAAAAATAAAAGGAAAAGTGCTCCTGTCACGGATGACTTCCCACAGGTGGGATCCAGCTCGGTCTGTTGATAATCACAGGTAGCCGGATCCCACGGGGATGTGTAGAAACCGAGTTGTGATAATGAACCGTTTCCTCCAGAATATTCACTTTATTCTTCTACCGTTACCATGCTTACAGGCCAACCTCCACTGCATCCGCAAAGTCCGGGAACGCAAGAGGAAAAACTGACGTCATCAGTATTTTTGTAACATCTGCGGACCTTCTTCTCTTGGCTTTTTCCTCAGGAGATAGCATTCTAGCTTTCGGTTCCAAGGGTTGCATGTTCCCTTGCTGGATTTCCTATGCTCTGCCATTCTCCAAGCAGCCCCATTAATCTAGATTCTCAAGGGGGCTCCCACGCTATAACATCCTTTAAATTGAAGACTTGTTCTTGTGTGTGCTTCACGGGGAATCTGTGCTGAACTGCTCTCTTATCCATAGATTGGTGAAAGCTGTTGATTTAAAACAGGTGTGTGTATACATTGCTTGCTTTGTTAAAAAAAAAAAAAAAAAGACTTGAATGTTACTATCATCTTACCCCTAAAAAGCTGCAACTAGGTATCTTTTCTTTCCCCAAACTGCCCACTTAAGACCCATAGTCTCTTCCTATACTGGTAGAAATGAGCTCGTAGAACACAGCTGGGGATGTACAGCCATAAAGATAAAGAGGTAAACGTGCCCAGTAGTATCTCCGATGAAATGCTCCCTTTTAAATGTACAAGAAGCAAACTGGTTAAAAATAAAAAGTTTGGCAGTGTTTTCAACATTTTATAACTCTGTACACTTATTCTAAACATTAAATAGTTATGTGAACATATTGTTTAGGATATCTAGGACTCAAGTAAAGATGGACAGGTGTGTTGACCACCTGTAATCCAAGCACTTGGGAGGCCATGTAACAGCCCCACCCCAAGGCCTTAGCACAACAGTCTCCATGATGGAAATACCACTCAGGCCTTGGAACCCAGTATAGTAGCCAGCTGGCTAAGGAAGATTTCTACTGGCTTGGGCCTGTGAGAGTCGGCTCCTCTAGTCGATACCCCACAACCTTTTTGAAGGCCCCAAGAGACCAGGCATTAAGACAACAGGTTCTCAGGGCCCCTTGGCAGAACAAAAGAGTGAGGTGGTTCAAGGGACCCCTAAGGGGGTCCAACCTGAAACACCCCAGGGCCCTTGGACCCCCTTTGATCAATTGCTACCTAACCCCTCATACCTTAAAGGAATCTGGCACCTATATCATTGCAAAGTCAAAGGCGCTTAGTCTATCAGCACTGATGTAAGTGTGCTTATGGCACCTTCTGTTTAGGACAGAAGAGGCCAGATGTGACCAGTGTCCAGGATCTGTGTGAGATGTCTCACCGGACTCCCTAGGTCTGTTCAGATATATGAGGATGTGACAGCCACCCCTGGTTGTCTTTATGATGCGTTTTTCTGTATGTGTCTGTCAGTTCTGTTAGGTAGAGGAACTGATCTAAAATGAAGGAGGAAAGTGAGCTATCCTGTGATCTCAGCCACCAGGCTTCCCCTGACTCCCAGCTTTCCAACCATGAGTGTGGCTGCAGCTGTGGTAATTCCTGCTGTTGCTCTGGGGACTTGGTCCAGAAGACAGGCCTAGAACTAGCAGGACCTCTCTACCTAAACCTGAGCTGCTCCAGAGCCCAACCCATGCACAAAGAAAATAAACAGTCAAAAAGGAAAGACACCAAACTGAAGGGGTCAGCAACAAAGAAATGGGCAATAGTTCTTGCTGGATGAGAGGCCCATACTCCCTGCCATGACTGGAAGAGAGATGACCACCAGACTCCCTCAGGCCACCCATCTGCAGACAGTTAAGGTTTAGGACTTACTTCAGCCCAGATAATATTCCTAGAATTGGATTGCCCTGTTACCTGTGGTCCAGCAATGGCCTGCTCTTCATGACCAAGGTTTCCTTAAAATAACAAAGCTCCTAAATGTTGATTGGAACCTACATTGTGCCCAGTGGCCACAAAGCTCAAGACAGGTAAACAAAATATGTTCTTGAGACCAGGGCAAACTGGGCCAACCTCCTAACTTTCCCCTTCCTAAGGGCCTGATGGACCTCATATCATGAATTTCCTAGGGCAGAAATGACTAACCATCCCCTCCCAGCATCCTTACAGGCCTTCCTGCAGATCCAGAGGACTAGTCATCAGATGGTTCGAGCCCTTGCCTGTGTTTGAACCTGTCTACAAGTTCCAGCCTCGTGACTTTGTATGAGTAAGCAGAATCCCAGCGTGGAGCCTGGAGACAACATGAAAAGTCCTATAATCTGTGGTCCTCGCCATCCCTCCAGGGGTAAGGGGTCGCTAGTGTCACCCTGTGAACCATGACACCCTGCTGAAGAAGGCTACAGAAGACAAGGACAAATGGATTGTTACCACATCCTGCGAGTCCCTGAAGAAGACTGACATGGTTCCTATAATTATAGTTGTCTATCGTGTCTTTTTCTTCTCCCTGTGGGAAAGTCCTAAAACCCCCATAAGCCAAGGACACCAAAATTGAGGAGCTCTTAGCCAATCTATCTCGTGAGACCCAGCATACCTTCCACACAGATTTCTGTTAAATTTTACATCCAGAGCCTATTGGGAAATGGTTTACTTGCTCCTGGGGAGGAGCACACCCCTGGGGCTATAGGTCCACTGGTGAAGAGAAGAGGCTATGGTCTATTTAGTACTATGTCAGATACTATTACGCTCAGTGGGGTTGCACACTGATGCTTTCATAGTCCTAAAACGGTTTACACGGAGGAGAAAATACTCCTTTGCATCTCGTGCATGTTATACCATAGATGTTCATCTAAAATGGAAAAGAGGACAGGGTCCCCCTAAATCTAGATTCTGGGCTTCTCTGTGTGCAACAAACTCTCCCTACTGTCCCTACTGTCGTTCCTCTGCTGGTGGGAGCAGGCATTGTGGGCTCTTACTGGAGTTGGAGACTAAATTCCTAGTTATGGAGGACAAAAATGTAAAATGCCTCAGTGCTTCAGTATCAAGTAACCACAGACATGAAGAGCAATCACGCTAGATTAGCCTCAATAAGTAGAGCAGACATGACTAGGAAAGAAACTCCAAGTTTAAGCCTGTTAGAGGCTGAGAGATGAGCCATGTATACACACAGCAACATATGTTTGCATGTGCAAATATGTAGATGTACATACCATGCATACATACACATGCAGAAAATAATTCCTAATGAATTAGCAGAGAAAGCAAATGGTACTTTGTAGACATTTGAGTTGCCCCCTCATCTCTGAAACTATAAGTAAAAATATTGCCTTGCTGAGAAAATACAACTCCAAATAAACTCTAAGCCAGTGGTCCTCAACCTGTGACACTTTAAGACAGGTCCTCATGTTCTGGTGACCCCAACCATAAAATTGTTTCATTGCTACTTCATACCTGTCATTTTGTTACTGTTGTGAACCGTAATGTAAATATCCGATATGCAGGATATCTGATATGTGACCGCCAATGTGGAGAATCACTGCTCTAAGCCATCTCTCTTGACCTGTTTCCTCTCCTGAGGCGCCCCAATGAGAAATTCTGGACATATTGTTCTTTAGTGGAATTCCATTTTCATTAAAAACTATAAAGAAGGGATTAATTTTCTCTCTCAGAGTGAGAGTGAGCTGAGGGGAAGACTGGTAAACCATAGGGAAGATTCTCACCAGAGCAGGATGGAGCCTACGAGCTTGGGGAGCTCCCCCCCACCTCACCTCGTATCCTTCATTGTAAGATAGGGCAATTGCATCTGTGCACGGTGTTGTCTGTATATGGTTCCAACTACTCTGGAGGGTGAAGCAAAGATCGCTTGAGCACAGGCACTTGAGAGTAGCCCAGGCAACACAGTGAGAAAAGGGAAAGAGGAGGATGGGGATGATGTAGAGGTTGGTGATGAGGGGGGTGAAGATAAAGAAAGAAAGAGATGACAATTAAAAGAGATAGGCAAACTCCAAGAACACATACCTATGTTTAACTTCTTAGTTTCCCAAGTTAATATAAAGATCCTTCAAGAACACTGATAACTATAGTGAATGATGCTCCTGATTATCCTTTGATCCACATTTGAATTAAGCATAAAATGCATAAATACATTAAAAGATGATACATTTAAGCATAAAAATAAATAAGTTTATTAAGAGGTGATGCACACTAAGGAAAAAAATCAAACAAAACATTTGATCCCACTAAAGAAGACCTAATCTTAAAGATGGCAGAAACAAAGGTTCGAGATACCATGTAATAACTTCTGGTCTGTGAGAGAAGACATATTGGACATTAACTCATTATATAATTTTTACTGGGTAAATAAGATGTGTCGGTTCTAGTAGACCCTATGCTCACCGTAAAGGTTTTTCTAACACGACTCAATTGTTTTTATGGTTGTGATGTCATCATTTGCGACTATGAGGGACAGTTAATGGGATAATCCATATCCTAGACTCAGAGAGAAGAAAATAAGCTGGGTCAAAGTTCATGTTCGTCAATAATTTTGTGAATGAACCAGGTAGACTTGACTACTTAATGACTATGGGAAACAGTTTTAAATAGAGACACGTGTAGAATTGTGATGCGTGAAAACACCTTCTGGTGCTGGAGAAATGGCTCAGCAGTTACTGTTCTTTCTGAGGACCCAAGTTCAGTTACCAAAACCCATGAACAAGTAACCCACAGCTGCCAGTAACTACAACCCCAGAGGATGTGACACCCTCTTCTTCCCGCTGAAGACACTCCCTCATGTGGCATATACACTTACTAAACACATGCATAAATAACAAAAAAATTAAATTATAAAAATCTTAGTTTTTGTCCATGCCATTTCTTTATGCTTTTCAGAAGTATGATTTTCCTTTCCAGTCCCAAGGAAGAGACTGCTTATCATCCTCAGACTTAACATTTCATCGACTTTTGTTTGCAGTTTGCTATGATGCTATTTCTGTGCCCCGTCTTCTTATTGATAGTATTGTTCTCACTTGCTAGGATGTGTTTGTTCTGGATGTTTGCCCTGGATTTGCTGCAAAGCAGACATCTTAACCTCTCCACACTCTGTGTTTTCTCACGATACTCTAAGGCTTTAGCTATATAATTGAAAAATATATTTTTAATATTTTTCATTGGACACTAAAATGATCTACAGGCAATCCACAGCTCAAAATGTACAACTTTTTGCCTGTGTGTGGTTGTGGTTGCTCATACTTGTAATACTAGCTTATGGAAGGCTGAGTCAGCAAGACTGTCATGAGTCTGAGGCCAGCCTGGACTACATAGTGAGCTGCAGACCAGCCTAGACTATAGAGAGGGATGTTGTAATGAAATAAAATATAACATTTAATAATAATTTTTGTAAAAGGAAACCAAGAGAATAATACCATTTAACCTGACTACATTTAGCCAACATTGTGAAGGGGGAAAGTGGGGTTGGGAGGGACCTGATCTTGTATTGGGTGAGGGAAAAGGACTAAAGCCCTGAGGGCCAGCAGAAAGAATGTAAACAAGCAAGCTGAGGAAATAGGAGGTTGGGGGACCCCCAGAATACACCTGGGAGGTCAGAGACTCCCAGGAATCAAATGGATGGACCTTAGATGAAATGCCAGACTGTAGGGAGGAAACTTATAGAGCCCACCTCTAGCAGAAAGACAGAACATCAAGTGAGGGATGGGGTTCCCATCCCATTGTCATATCTCAATTATATGACCCATAATTGTTCCTGTCTAAAAGAATTACAGGAGCCTGAAGAAAAGAAGGTCCAGCCACAGGACCAAAGTGGGATCCAGCTCAGGGGGAGGTCCCAAGGCCTGACACTATTACTGAGGCTATGGAGTGCTCACAAAAAGGGATCTATCATGACTGCCCTCCAAAAGACCCAACAAGCAGCTGAAAGAGTCAGATGCAGATATTTGCACCCAACCAATGGACAGAAGCAGCTGACCCCTGTTGTTGAATTAAGAAAGACTGAAAGAAGCTGAGGAGAAGGGACATCCTGTAGGAGGACCAGCAGTCTCGATTAATCTGGACCCCTGAGATCTCTCAAACACTGGACCACAAAACAGACAGCACACACCAGCTGATATGAAGTCACCAACACACATACAGTAGAGGACTTCCAGGTCTGTGTTCATTCAGAGATGATGTACCTAACCCTCAAGAGACTGCAGGCCCCAGGGAGTTCAGAGGTCAGGTGAGGAGGTGGGGTGGGATGTGAAGCAGTAGGAGGGGGGCTGGGAATGGAATATGGAGTGTAAAAAATTAAAAATAAAACTGAAAAAAGAAAAGAATATAAAACATTAATTAACCTGAAGAAAATGCAAAATAGAAAGTTATTCTGCCTTCATGAATTAGAATAATCAATATTAAGATATCCATATTATCTGAAGCATTCTATAAATTCAAACAATCCTTTGCCACTTTTCATAAAAATAGAAATGGTAACTATATCATTCACATTCAACCATAGAGAAATATAGTCAAAGAAATTATGAAAAAATGCTAGAAGTGATAAAATAGCTTGCATATATGCATGCATATTTGCATGTATACACAAATATATACAGATATATAATTACATATATGCATATAACTATTTATAGTGTGTGTGTTCACACACACAGAAATAAACACATGCACATGAAGCCAACTAATCTTGGATAAAGGGGCCAAAATGTCACAATCAGAAATGACAGTCTTTTTAATGAAGTTTTGAGGAAACTAACCATTCACATTCAGAAGTCTGAAATTGGACCATCAAATAGATCGAAAGTACAGGAATGGAGAGGCTCTACCATATTCATACAGATCAAAAGAAACTGTAATAACTATATTAATGTCAGACAAGCCCAACTTCAAAGCAAGGAAAATAAGCAGGACCAAAGAGGGGGTTGCAGAATTCTAGACAGTTTTCCAAAAGGATAGTAACCCGGATTGTGTGTGCATCTAACAACAGGGCATTAAAATTCATAAGCAAAATCTGGAAGAACTAAGAGCACAAATGGCCAAATGCATCACTGTGGTTAACAACTTTAATACCATACTCAGTAATAAGTCAAGAAGACAGAAAATCGGTAAACATTACAGACCACCTATCAGTCCTCATCAATCAACTTTATCTGATTGACATTTATAGACTATTTCACTCAATAAAATCAAAATATACATTCTTCTAAAACTTAGAACACTCACCAAGATGAACTTCACTATGGGCCATAAATCTCACCTTTAAAAAAATATATAGAAATAACATAGTTATAGGAAATATTCCTTCAAAGCACAAAGGAATTAAACTTGAAATGTCTAACTGAAAGGCATCTAGAAAAATCCCCAAATATTTAAAAAGTGAAGACCAGATGAATAACTCATTAATCATAGAAGATATATCAAGATCAATTTAAATATATCTGATACTATAAATATTTTAATACTTAAAGTTAAATGTACTTAAAAGTACATTGCCTTCCTATGCATCATCAATATGCAATTTGAATTTCAAATTTTAAAATTATGTTATTTTGTCCACTTTCACTTAGTCATGCAATTGCTTTCAACAGCATAGGATAAACAATAAATATTTAAACACAAACTAAAATATGTGCAGTTAGAAAACTGTAATATCCTGATAAAGGGGATTGATCAACATAAATAGAGAAATAGTCTACGCCCAAGTCTTAGAAGTTCAACTATTATTAAGAGATCAGATCTTCCCAATTTTATCTATGAAGTTAAGATAATCTTACTCAAATCCCAGCATTCTAGTCTAAAGTTGATATGGGAAGGAAACAGACTTAGGATGGAAAAATCATCTTGAAAAAAAGAGTAATAAATCAGAGGATTCATATTTATATATATGAATATATATATATATATGAATATATATATATATATATATGAATATATATATATATATATATATATATAACTTTTAACATTTATTATACAGTGTTTTGATGTTATTCTATTTTATTCTGTCCTATGGGAAAAGGTCTCCCTATCTATTCCAGATTGGTCTTCAATTCTTGCTTTTCCTGCCTTAGTATTCTAAGTTTTGTCATTGTGTACCACCATCAGGCTGTCAACATAGTATTGGTAAGATAAGACACAGATCAAGAGAACAGACTAGAGGTCATAGAAATATATTCAAACCAATACTGTCAACTTATTTTTGTCAAAAAAAAAAAAACACCCCACAAGGCAATTCAATGAGGAAAGGAGAATCAACTAAAAAACTGATAATATACCCAGGCATAAATATCAAAATTATAACAATTTTGGAAGAAATTTGAAGGAAACTCTTCATGATTTTGGATTTGTTGATGAATTTTATGTCATGGTTACTTTAAAAACATATTTAACATATAAACATTTGTATATACCTACAGACATATGTACTTACAGTATGAATGAAGAAATGCTACTTGGGGTGATAATGCTGCCAAGAACCATAGACTACCTAATAAAAACTCTAGTGTTGATAAAATTTTAAATACTATAACAAAATAACATATATGAAAAGAATATTAATGAATTTGAGATATAACTTAAGAGATTCTCTGTTACTGAATAGAAAAGACCTATAGGAAGAAAATGTGTGAGAAATATACATATATATGCTTAAGTGCTTGTATCCTAAATATGAAAAACCTCATAAAATTCAGTAACAAACCCACTTCATTTTAAAAATGGTCAGTGGATATATAGATACAAACAAAGAATATATATATATATATATATATATATATATATATATATATATGAAGTGAATATATGAAAATGTGTTCAACATTATAAGTGGTAAGAGAACAAAGAAAGCCTCATCCAAGAAAACTAAAGAAAGAATGCAATTTGGAAGAGTCATGGAGGAGGAGAAAGCTAGAAAGGAATCCATAATGTCCAACAGAGAAAACCAGCAAGACATTTTATACTAAAGTGGGGCATTGATTTACCAAGAATTCAGCCTACCAGAACAACCAGTAACACCATGAAGAATAGCAAACAATTATTAACAATGACCTCAAATGCTTCAACTCACTATTTAAAGACCACAGATGAACTGTTTGATTAAAAAAACATGATCTAACTACGTGATGCATGCTATACTGTTAAAACTGATACCTGCATACCCATATAAAGGCAGCCAATATGCCTTCAGTAGGGAAACGCATAAACCACGAGTCTATACCATAGAATACCATTCAGTGGTATAAGCAAGAGTGATCAAGTCACACTAACGCATTGATAAACCACAATTTCATCGCTAAGTGAAAGTGGGCAGTCTGAAAAGCTCCATGTCTATGATCCTGACACCTAGAAAAGTCAAAACTATATACACAGTGAATATATAAGCTATTCCTGTGAACTTAGGAGGACAGTGTAAAGTAGGACACTAAGCATCTTTAGACAGTGGTACTACTACTCTCTGTGACACTATAAATGTAGACACATGACACTTTGTATTCATTGAAACATATCAAATGTTACAACATAAAAAGAAAACTTCAATACAGGCAAATTTTTAAATCCTTAGGTGCTGAAGGGACCCAAGGAGAGAATTATATTATGGCAAAGGTCTAACTGCATTGCTAATACCAGAGACAATTTTACTGAGATGGGCAAACCTACAAGACATTGGAAATGATTGGAGTACAGGGGATTACATACTAGCCCTAAATTGTATTTTATACTATTTCCCATGATGGTGCAGTTTGAGAATTCTGAGATTACTATGGATGGCTCTAAGAACTGAACAGGTTGAATTTCTTTTTTAAATTATTCTTACATAATAGTTTGACCATATTCTTTCCCTTCCCCTAATTCCTCCCAGATCTCTCCCATTAATGCCCAACTTTCTAATCTCTCTCTCTCTCTCTTTTATTAAAGCACCCAAACCAAAAACAAAGCTAGAAAGGCACAGAACAAAAAGGTAACACAAAACAGGGAGTCTGTTTTGTGAGCACACAACTTGCACTGGGGTGTGTCATTTGTACCCAGTGCTGCACCACTGAAGAAAATTGACTTCCCCTCTCCCAGCAGCTGAGAGATACAAATAAAGTGGCTGGGGTGGAACTATGTATTCAATTTTCCTTCTCTATGTTGGGATCTTGTCTACTTTGAACAGGTGCTGGTCTTAACATCAAGACTATACCAACTCAAAATACTGAACATCATGAGAGCAAATAGCTGTGTTTTATACTACGATATAGAACTTAATGAAGAGTTCCTCAAAGTTGGAGACACAGATGACTAAAAAGCATGTGTATAAAATGTTCAAATCCTTAGCCATTGCAGAAACACAAATTAAAACTACGTTGAGATTTTTATGTTATCCCAGTCCAAAAAAAAAAAAAAAAAAAAAGGCCAAGATCAATAAAAACAAATGGCAGTATATCCTGGCAAGGGTTGGTGTCAAGAGGATAACTCTATTGCTGGTGGGAGTACAAACTATTATAGCTAGCCAAAATAGGTCGCTCAAAACATTGAAAATGAGCCACAAGAACCAACTCTACCACTCTTTGGCACGTACCTAAAGGTCTCTATATGTTACTACAAAGATACTTCCACATCTATGTTTACTGCTGCTCTATTCATGATAGCCAGAAATTGAAAACAGCAAAGATGTCCATCCACAGAGGAATCGATAGTGAAAATGTGGTACATCTATACAATGGACTGGTATATAGTTACTAAGAAAAATTAAATTATGAAACATTCGCGGAGATGGAGCTAGAAACAATCATCCTGAATGAGGTAACTCAAACCCAGAAAGGCTAACATTACATGTTTTCTCTTTTATGTGTATGTTAGGTTTTAAGCTTTAAATGTGTGTGTTTCATTCAGAATATTCATATAGGTTATGTAGTTAATAAGGGGCCAGGGAGGATAAAATGATCTTCCAATGGAAGGGAAATAGAATACAGTATTATAAAATGATAAAGCGTGAGCTAGGATAGGAAGATTAAATGAGGGTGGGTGAGAGGGCAGGGTGGAGGAAGGGATGTAGAGAGAGATGGCTTTATGTTAAAGACTTTTAAAAGCCATGTCAAAACCTACTACTTTAGACACTTCCTAAAATATATGCACATAAAGGGTTTAAATGGAGTTACCATGTATTGGGTAAGACACTGTCCCAACTACTCATAATATAATACCAAATAAAACCCCCATTGCCAAGAATGGGTCACATCTTCTTGAGTCATTGGACAAAGGGATACCATAGACTCCCCTGCCCCAAACATTATAGACTTTTGCCAATGTTACATGTCACCTTTACCACCTGGTATATGACCCTATTGCAGGAGAACCACATATTTATGTTTGAATGTGTCTAAATCAAGCTGGTGCTCAATTGGAAGCTTCACCCCTACTAAGATTCATTGTGCAGGAATATACTTTACACATGAGTACGGGAGCAATCATCAACTGCATCCAGCTATGAACCTCATAAGCTATAATAGCAACCTTGTGGAAAGATGTACCCACTTGTGCAATAGTGACACAAACATTATAGGAATTACCAACCACTTTTTGCTTGGATTGAAGACATGTCCCATGAGGGGACACAATGTGCCTGACACAATGAGGGCAAGATTAGGTTTGTCATGGGCCCTAAGGACAAAAATACTGTAATTATTCTGCTTAAATAAATGTAGCAATACAATGACTCCTAACAATGTATTGCTATACCTATCAGAAGCTTCTAGAGAAACATAACTAGACCACGTGCAGGTTACCTTGAGTGGGATATCGCTATACACTCCTCCCATCCAGGCTCAGGGACTTATCTGGAAGAGGCAGTAGAACGATGATAAGAACTAGAGGCATAACTCCAAGGAAATAGTGTTTTCCTGACAAAATAGAACTGATGCATATATGAGCTCATAGAAACCTTGACAGGCTAAATTTCTTAGTGTTGGAGTAAGGCAAGAGAAAAATAAATGGAATAACCTATTTGGTGATAGCTTAAGAGTTGAAGTAAAATAAAATTGTGTTTTAGCTTACTTCTGGGAACACTTTAGAGATATTTACAGTTATAAAACATGTGTAATTTTGTTACACTTTCAAGGAGTATCTGAGTTCATTTTTATGTAATCAATGAAGGAATAAAGAGGAGAGATGACTCTTCCTAGAAGAAGAATCCCAGGTAATCTATGGAATTACTCTGCTTTCAAACAAACTTGAGGTAATTCCCTCCTCCTTTCACGTTAGCTCTACGGTGACTCTTGCAGAGGACAAGGAGACAAAGCAGCAGCCGGCAGGAGGAGGGGAAGGGACAGTTGAGGAACTTGACCAACATTACCTGAGTGTGTGACCAGGATCAGCAATGATAAGCCATGTTGCTTGATTAAGATGACCCTCCCCAACCCATACCGGTAACCTGATCGTGAGACTAGCATGCAGGAGACTTTAAGGGGGATAAAGTATAGTGTCATGTTTATTAATATTACTCATAGACAAGACCTTGTATTTCAGGTTTAAATACTGGAGTTTTTCTTACTAGATCTCTTTCACTTATGTAGCTCACTATTCTCTGGAAAAAAATTATATTTCTTTATTTGGTAGCAATATAGTCGTATCACAGGAAGGCAGCTTAGATACTGTTAATGCAATAAATGATATCAAACTAGGGCAACAAGGGATCTAGGAGAAGGAAAATGCAGAGTGGAGATGGGAATCTTAAGCATGTACATTATATATAAAGTGAACATCTATAGCAGAGGGGATATGAGGAAGCCATCAGTGAAAAAAAACTAATATGATACATAGAAGTAACCAATTTTTAGTCTCAAAAACACATGGGGTTGGGGTGGGGGGGAAGCTTTGAAGAGTCGCAAGCTGAGTCGAGTAAAACTAAATGGATGGTTAGGTTACTCAAGGACAAACAGCCATAGCATAAGGCAATGCCCTTATGAAGTGAAGTGGGAGAACGAGAGAGAGAGAAGGAGAGAGAGAGAGAGAGAGAGAGAGAGAGAGAGAGAGAGAGAGAAGTAGATTTCCTTTTCCCAGTCAGACTATTGCCTTTTCTTTCAAAGATTTATCTGAACTGGCAGAGACAAAGAACCCATACTCTTAAGGAAGAAAGACCCAGCTTGAAATCCTGATTCCTCCGTGTGACCTTGGATAATGCTAAACCTCTGTAATACTCTAATTGCCTCATTTGAATAATGAGGAAATAATGTGTATTTCTGGGGTCTGCGGGAACAGGCAGAGTGACATAGTATATTCTATGACAAATGTGATTTCTAATGGAAACTGTGCCCGTGGCACTATGGGGTCACTGGGACCTGTACAGATACGTCCGGGCTTCACTAACCTGAGCTGCATCCTAGAGGAGTAGCCAGGAACGGGTTCTTCCTCCCCCATTGTATCAAGGAGAGAGTGGGGCAAAGGTAAATGGAATGTCACAGATTTCCTATATAATTTTGGAGCTTTGTTCTACTTGAACCTTCATCTGTTCTAGATCCTTCACTAATTTCCGGTCACCACAAGGAGCTTGATTGGTACGGTGTCGCTCACCAGGCGATGGCCTCTGAGGGACAACAAGAGTCTGGGCTGCTTTGCTGTCTTCTATAGACATTTTTAAAAAACTAAAATAAAAAGCCAGCCGCTACCCCTCCCATAAATTGGATTAAATTATTCAATGTCTCCCTATTAAAATAAAACCAAACTCTTTAGCCTCCAGGCACTGAATAATTTGTCCCAAGTGTTTGCTCTCCTATCCAAATTTAATTGGCTCCATCCTTTCCCTTTCTCTCTAACCTCCAACCACAACCATTTCCTTTCCGTTCCAAGAACACTCAACCTTGTCTTGCCTTGGGGTCTTTTCACAAGCTTTTTACTTCTAAAAATGCACTGCCTTTGCTACTCTGTGTCGCTAAGACCTTTTTTTTTTTTTTTTTTTTTTTTTTTTTTTTTTTTTTTTTCTTTATTTAGATTTCAAATGCTATCCCGAAAGTTCCCTAAACCCGGTTGCGGGTGACCTTTCAATCTAGGTCAGTCCCANTTTTTTTTTTTTTTTTTTTTTTTTTTTTTTTTTTTTTTTTATTCTTCCTTTCTTGTATTATCTGTGGAGGCTCCTTAGAAAGGTTGCGGGTGACCTTTCAATCTAGGTCAGTCCCATTGTTACATACATCAAATGCCTGGCAATTTTTCTTTCCCATCGCTTTCCCAGCTCTAAACATGTTGTTTTCTAAGTGCCGTGATTCACTCTGCATCAGACACCCCCAAAGAACTGGCAAGAGCTCTTGCTGGGCACCTCACAGCATTTATTGTTGGATCCCCAGCTTCTACACCACTAAACCATGAAAACTATTTAGATTTGAGAACCCAAGGAAGTCTGACGTTTCTTCCTTTGTCTCATTTTACTTTGTATTAGTTCTCCTGCATCACTGTGGTCAAATAAATAGCCCACAAAAGCAGCTTATGAAGGGAACAGGTTTCGGATGAGTTTCCTTCTATCGCTGACGGGATGGCACGGCACAGTAGCTATGCCTGTGGTGGCAGAAACATGGAGCAGTGGCTGTTTGCATGGTAGAGGCCAGAAAGCAGAGAGCACATGCTGGAAACGGTGGGATTTAAAGGCCCACTCCTAGTGACCCACTTCCTCCAGACAGAACCATCCTCCTCCGACTATTACAACAGCGTATGGCAAAGGCACACGTGATCACAGTTGAGCGATACCAGTGGAGCCAGCAACTTTTGAGGCTCTCAGAATAACTAGGACCCTGCAGGGCTTTCAGGCTTGGGTGATGGATCTGCCTCTCCTTCCTCCATCAGCAGAATCCAAAAACGATCTCCTCAGAGTTCCTCGCTAGCACAAGCGTGTCTCTAGACATCTCTGCTCCCTCATTACCACCCTCAGCAGCAAAGAAAGGCACACTTGGCATCTGACGTGTTCTCTTGGGCCTTCGGCCTTCAAGATACTGCCAGAAAGAAGCTGGGGACCAAGCATTGGAGACATTCATGAGTATGTGATGGAGTTTCAGATCCAAACTAGCCCCCTATACATCGCCCCCATCTCCTCTGACACCTGATCCTGCCCCTCTTTTCCCCTTCCCCTCTCCTCTTCCTCCCAAGTCCCTACCACCCTCTCTACCCACTGTGATTATTTTGTTCCTCCTTCTAAGTAGTACTGCAGCATCCACACTTTGGTCTTCCTTCTTCTTGAGCTTCATATGGTCTGTGAGTTGTATCTTGGGTATTCTGAGCTTTTTTCCTAATATCCACTTATCAGTGAGTACATACCATGTCTGTTCTTTTGTGATTGTCACTTTTCCTCTATTCCTGTGCAACTGCTGTTTATGGAACTGCTCTCTGCTTACAGTGTCTCAGTGACTCTCAGTCATGCCCAGGGTTGACACAGGAATCAGTGCAAGAGGAGCAACACTTTCTTCCATCTCTTTCTCTCCTGAATCCTTTTCCCCTCCAAGTAGCCAGCAGAGCCTCACCCAGAAAGAGGAAATGCATTTCTAGAACTGACCTTTAAGTCTTACTAAACTATGAGCTTTCTCCATCTAGAGACCCCTTTAGCAGTTGACAGAACAGAGCTGCATGGGACAATTGCCCATATCTCTGACATATATAAAGAAAAATAATTTTTAAGGAAGCTTCCTTACAAACCTTCAAGTAATAATGCAAATAGTGAGTCCCTAACTCAGTGTCTTTTTTTTTCCCATTCCTTCAATCACTGGAAGGTATTTGAGTAGCTATCATCTGGGTAGTTTGTGAATGGCAGATAGGAATAGAAAGTTGATAATGGTTGATCCTTATCTCCAAATTCTGCCCAGCATAAGAGACAGATTCTTAAATAGAGGACTATAGAATATTACCGATAACTAACTCCTTCGACAAACATTTACGGAACACTTACCATGTGTCAGAACTGTAGCAAATGTTGAAAACCCAATGATGAGAAGAAACATCCATGTTATCAAACAGATACAGCATAACACAGCACATTTATGAACAATTGTCGTTAGAATACCTAGTGAGGTCTTGGAGAAGTAAGAAATAATTGCCTCATATCATCCTCTTTAAAATTAAGCTAATAAAGGCAGCTTCGTCCTCAGAAAATATGTGTTGCTGTTGGTCCCTTTAATAAGTTGAGGAGACAGCCCTCCCCACTCCCCAGGCAGAGAGAGCACAGCGTGAAAGGGGAAATTATGGGGAAGAAAGACAAAGGAACTGTAAAACACAAGGAAAGAAATGTCAAAAGGATAAAAGGTCAGAGAAAAAGCACAACTTAAACTTTTAATAAGGTCAAATGGGAACCAATTAAAAACAATAATACTTTCTCAATTCAGTCTACAGCGAACTGCTGAGGGACCCTTGCCCTACACTGATTTAACTCACTGCCTCTGGGCAGTACCTCACTTCAGCTGCCCTGGATAATGGAGATGGGTTTCCCACCTATAAGTCCTGTTTATGCGCTGGACCTTTATCTTAGCCAAATAAACAGATTCACTATTTTTTCACTGTTATTGTTGTTATTATTTGGGGGGGGTTGCTTTTCTTTCATTGGTTGGTTGGTTGGTCGGTTGGTTGGTTGGGTGGTTGGTTGGTTGGGTGGGTGGGTGGTTGGTTGGTTGGTTGGGTTTTTAATCACCATTTAATCTTAATAGAATAAATGAACACCATCTATTGCATCTCAGAGACAGCTCTACCATAAAATTCAGCATCACATGGAAACACATACTAGGAGTTTCTTGGTTCTTGGCAACTATATAGATGTAAGCAAAATAAGGAAAGATTTCTTTGGACGTAGAGTGCAAGGGGCTATGGCCCATTATGACAGACGCAGCTATGCCTGGAGTGAAATGAAGGCTGCTCAAAGTGTTTTACGGCCAGAGAGCAGAGAGAAGACAGGAAGTGGGGTCTGGCTAATCTTCGTCCTACTTCCAGTCTCACTTCTTCCTGTTAGGCCCCACTTCAAGGTCCATCCCAAACTGAGTCTATGGCAGACATGTCACATTCGGATCACAACAGACATCAAGAATACTTGGAGTTTTTTTTTTTTTTTTAATGAATTAGTGTATTTATTTTGGTTTCTTCTAAAGTCTTTCCTTTGGTCTTACTATGTAGCTCTAGATGATCTGATAGTAACTATGTTACCCAAGCTAGCCTTGAACTCCTGAGATTAAACCTCCTGCTTTGGCCTCCAGACTTCTGAGACTACCACACTCAGGTGTCTTAATTGTTATAATGGAATACTACGATGGACAGAGGATGAGGGCCGAAGTGTAATCACCTTACACTGTTCTTGAGTGGTATTTTGACATAATGATATTTAGCGAGTATTTGAATTTCCTTGTGTTAAGTTTCCAAGTAATAAAATGACTGATTGTTATTTAAGTCCCATTCAGGGTTGGTACCATAGTTGGTAGCTTATATAACTCCACACATTCTAACATGTTACTTGACTTTACAAGGGACACCACCATCGTAGCAATTGTAGCAGCCACAGTGATGGTCTGCCTAGATAGCTCCCAGCAGGCAAAGCCATGGTCATAGTTAGGGTTTCCATCGTGTGATAAAACACCACAGTCAAAAGCAAGTTAGGGAGGAAAAGGCTTATTTGGCTGACAAACCACTTCTAAATGGCTTGCTCCTCATGACCCCTTTCATGCCCTCAAAACTAGTACCACCTAAGAGAACTCTTACACATTACCAAGTTCAGCTACCAGATCTCACCGCAGTGATGCAGGTCTCTTGTTAATCATGGCTGATTTCTCAGGCCTAGCTGACCAGAACCATAGCTTCTTGATTCAAAATAGCAAACCTACCAAGCCAGTCAACTTGTCATCTGCACTGCTCTCAACATTCATTTTGCCCAACCTTCCACAGTGAAGTTCATTGAGCTCTCAACACTCAATGGTTTTTCTAGGCCAAAGTTCCTAAGTCCTTCCACGACTGTCCCAAAATTAACATGATCAGGTCTGTCGTGGCAATACTCCACTGTCCTGGTACCAATTTCTGTCTCAGTTAGGATTTCTACTGCTGTGCTAAAACACCATGACCATAAGCAAACTGGAAAGGAGAAGGTTTGTTTTGCTTACACATCTGAAATCACAGTCCATGGGGGGAAGCCAAGGCAGCTATTCAAAGCAGGTGGGAAGTTGAAGGCAGGAACTGATGGAGAAGTCATGGAGGGGTGCTGCTTACTAGCTTGCTCCTCATAGCTTGATCAGCCTGCTTTCTTATAATACTACTTGGTCCCATTCACAGTAGGCTCAGCCCTGCTCCCATACCAATTGCTAATTTTAAAACAATGCCCTATAGGCTTGCCTTTGGCCCAAGCATGGAAAGATGATTTCTCAATTCTCGGTTCCTTCCTCTCAGATGACTGGCCTTAGCTGTGTCAAATAGACATAAAAACTGGTGGGCACACACACACATTACTCCTAAACTCTTTAATATCATGGGGCTTTTGTGCATGGAGAACAGTCATTCTACAACGTGCCTCTTCCATGTATAATTTATTAAATTATTTTTCTTTAAATTAATTTTATTCATTTCAAAATGCATTATAAGGTTAAATGTGCTTAAATAATTTAAATACTTCTAGCATCTTAATGGAAAAAATGTACAGAAATGCAGTGTAATTAAATATAGTCTCATGTTTGTTCTAGAACATTAATAATACATGCTTGATAAATTTTTCTTTATTATTTCTATAATTTCTTACATATTGCAAGGTTATGGTAGAACTACCTTTGATATTATCCAGGGAATTATAGTATTCTTGTCAAATCAAAGGATAAAGAATACAGTTTCAGAAAGCCAAGGTTATAGCAGTGGATCACCAAAACAGTTTTTTCATGAGATTTGATTATTTATTTTAAGACGATATTAAAAGATCATGTAGTCATTTATAGTAATAATTCAATTTATAACAATTGTATATCCATAATTCCAATTGGATTTTAGCTCTTCATATAACTTTATAGTGCCACCAAAAATACTGCACCTTAAGCACTCACCTAGTTGTTATTCAATGGCACAAGTCCTAGAGCACACCCAGAATCCAAGCTTATGGTTTTAAGATACCACTCACCAATAAAAGAATAAGGGCTACTAGGAGAAATAGCTGATCCCAGAGAAAGGAAAGTATAAGAATAGTATAATTCCACCAATAAAAATTCGCTCAAAAAATTGTACTGAAAATTCCAACTAGGAACTATGAATGGAATTAAAAACAATTAGAATACATTCGGCCACTTAATAATATATTCAGACAAGTATTATTAATTGGGGCTATAACTATCACATATAAATTTTTTGTGATGCTTCAATACATTACTATAGAGAGTCCTGACAGAATTCCTGTACATAAGAAAACAGGCACCTAAAAGTGGAGGCTCATTCTGCAAAGGAATTGGCCTCACCCTCCAAAATGCCATGAGAGCACAAATGACTGAAGACACCTTCTGAATTAAATATTCTTGAGGCAGCCTGAATTCGATGCAGTGTGACGTTGGCTTCAGTCTAGAAAGGAGATTGTGATAAAGCTATTGAGATAGTAAATAAAATTGGAAAATGTGTGGTATGTGAGATGCTGATGCGGTATCCACGAAGAGTGTTATGAATTTGATAATTGTGTCATGGTTATCAAGAAGAATGTCCCTGTCCTTGAATAGTAAGTGCTGAAATATTTGTGGTTAAAGCATCACTAAGTCTGAAACTCTCAAAGGCTTTAGCTACAACAAAGACTTCTTCCCTCTCAATATTCTTGAAACAACAAAATATAACATAATTTATAGCACATTTACATATCCAATATCCTATATAATATACAGATGATGTAAAGTATGTGGGAGGATGTGTATACATTATATTCAAATATGATGTCATTTTTTTTAAAAAAATTGTTATTTTTATTTATGCATATTTGTGTGTCTCTGTGGGGTATATACATGTGAGTGTAGGTGCCTAGAAGCCAGAGTGTCATACTTCCCTGGAGCCAGAGTTGTGGCCGATGTGAGCCACTCGACATGGATGCAGGGCCTGAACTTGGGTCCTCTGGAGGAGCAATACATGCTCAGGACTGCTGAGCCATCTCTCTAGCCTCATATGTCACTTTATATAAAGGACTTGAACATCTGTAGGTTTCAGTACCACAGAGGGCCTAAAACCAGTTACCCTAAAACTAATCCTCCACAGATACTGAGGGGTGCGTGTGTACATGTGTGTGTGTGTGTGTGTGTGTGAGAGAGAGAGAGAGAGAGAGAGAGAGAGTTTGTGTGTATGTGTGTATATATGTGTGTTAATGCAAATATGGACTGTATAACCAAATGACTAATTCAGATAAAGATAGAAACAGGGAATGTGAGTTGTTGCAAGAACAAACTCCCACTGTAATTCCATAGGTTATCTGACAACATTATTGATAGTGTCATGTTTATTTACAGGATCAGAGGTTTGTGTTGGTTTTCTCGTTTTATTGTGGCATACTTATTACTACTTCTTATGGCCTAGTGTAGTCACTGTCACATGCTAACATGCATATATACATGTTCTTCATACTTTTATGAACAGACTTTGACTCACAAAAGTTTGTGACAGATGATTTTTTTTTATTTTGTGATTGTGTGGAATAATAAAAGTGCAGTAACAATCAAAGTTCAAATCTCTAACTCTCATCCTTTTCCCAGGCTAACGACACACGGTACAATATGGTCTCTTAGTGTTAGGCAGCAGCAGTAAGTCCCAGATCCCATGACCAGAAGTGAAGTGTACTGTCTTACCACTATGTTTTGGATACTGTTTTGTTTTTGTGCATCCCATTGTATCTACAGTGTGTTTCAGACACAATGGGGCAGGTGTACGTGGGAACTCACAGCAATTATGTCAATATTCTGTGCAAGCTCAAGAAAGACAAAAATCACAGCTTCTGGCTAGAAGGAAGCTGCAGCTGTTCTTGAGATGAAATTCAATTGTCTAGCATGAAGAAGGTAAGCCAATATCAGCCATTATACATAAGTTAGATCTTTCACAGTTGACAGTCTTGTTCATGAGATAAGCTAATCAGTGAAATCAATTAGACCCACCATCATCACAAAGTAAAGAGATAGGCTAGTTAATGATGTAGAAAATTGTCTGTCATATGAATGGAAAACCAGGCACAGAATTACATGCTGCCTAGTTCCCTAAGGGTCTACACAGAGGAGGAAGCCATTTCAAGACACGAATACAACATGCCATTGACCTTACATGTATGCAAACACAGAAAGTCGGGGCTTGTTTCAATGCATCAAAAACCATCATAAATGTAATAATGTGATGACCAGCAGCAAGGCAGCACACGCCAAAAGTATAAATAACAAGGCTTTTAAAGAAGAGCTACATAGGAGAATTGTAGAAAAAAAAAGTATTTGTCTGAATATTTAGTGTTGATGAAGCCAGCTTGCTCTAGAAGCACAAGCCAGAGCACGCATATGCTCATCAAGAGCCCAAGACAATGCCAAGATTCAAGGCATTAAGCATCACTCAATGCTGCTTTGCCCTGGAAATACTGCAGTATCCAAATTAAAGCCTCTCCTAATTTGCCACTCAGAGAACCCTAGAGCATTCAAGACCGTGATCAACCATGGCCTTCCTGTTTCTAATCACCATAACAAGAAAACCTGAGTGATGTCAGCATAAAAGATTTGGTTTTGAGCTGTTTTATTTCACAGGCAAGAGCATATTGTAGGCAAAAATGACACCCTATTTGCAGATTCTTCAGGCCTTAGAAAACCTTCACAACATATTTGCAATAGACAACCTAATGTAAAGTTTGTGTATTTGCTGCTGACTCCAAGGACTCATTCAACCAATAGATCAAAGTGTGATCGCTACTTAATAGCTACACTCAAAGCAGCTATTTACTATTATATGCTTTTTACTCTGAATGCTTGTGCACAATGTTAGGTCAGCTGATCCCTCTCCAAAGCACTCAGAGGTTTGGAAAGATTTAGCATTCAAAATGAGATGCAGAACATCATACGGTATGGGAAGGCACACAGAAACGCATGAGTGGCATTTGGAAGAGAGTTTTGAAGACATATGTGAATACATTCAAAGGCTTTAACAAAGATTCCTCTGTTGATGAAATAGTAAAAAAAAAGCAGAGTGTAAGGGCTTGGGAAACAGAACTGTGCATTGATAGGGCGAATATTCATGAGCTCGTTGTCATAGGCTTGAGCAGCTTTCCAGCGAGGTGTTGATTGAACAGGGGAAAGAAATGGGTAAAGAATGTGAGGAAGAAGAAGGAGTTAGACCCAAGGCAACACGAAATTTCACAATAAGCGAAGCCGCCAAGGCATTTGCTGGCATCAATAGCAGTACACGGACATTAGAGAAAACCCATCTCAGCCCTCTTTGAGAGATCTGCAAGCATTTGCCAGCAGATGTGGGCTGCTCTTGCTTGATGGAGAGAAACATGCAATGACAAGAGCAGACTGTACAGCCGACACTTGAGATCCTCCCAAAGAACGTCACGCTCACTGAGCCGTTAGCCAGTGCCATGGTAACTTGTAGCAGCTATTCTCAAACCTCCTGAGAAGAGAGAAATAGAAGACCTACTGTGGAGCCATCCTACCATCAAGCAGTTTAATGCTGCAGGCACCTTCAGGTCCCGGGGGGGTGGGGGGGGTGCGCCCCTGCTCTATGCTATCTTAGTTAGGGTCGTATTGTTGTGAAGCGATACCATGACCACAGCAACTCTTCTAAAAGACAACATTTAATTGAGGCTGGCTTAGAGTTCCTAAGTTTAGCCCATCAGCATCAGGGTGGGAAGCACAGCAGCATGCCGGCAGACATGGTGCTGGAGACGAATCTGAGAGTTCTACATCTGGATGAGCAGGCAGCAGGAAGAGAGAGTGACACTGGGCCCGGTTTGAGCTTCTGAGACACACTTCCTCCAACAAGACCATATCTACTCCAACAAGGACACATTTCCAATAATGCCACCCCCTATGAATCAGTGGGGGCCATTTTCATTCAAACCTCCACATGTACATTAGCGGGAAGTATCCACACAAGGATTGTGGTTCTCACAGTGTTCGGTAAGTTATGATAACTGTTTAATACCTTTTACCTCAGGGTTAGCCCTGTATGATTTGTCGATCTACAGTCTATACTAAGTGTTCTGAGCATGTTTAAGGTCAACAACGCTAAAATGAGGCATGGGTTTCAGTAAACTGGGTATCTCAGACACATTTTAAAATTCTTTTTTTTAAATGCAATGAGTTTCTTGGGACATGGTCCCACCATCAATCAAACAGCATTTATACACACGATTCAGAACACCTAGAGTGTACTCTAGAGTCTCGCACAGAAAGTGAAGTTAGGTTTAGGTTAGCTTCGATTTTACCACATTACATAGATAACTAACCTTATATTTGGCACTCTTCACCTTATCAATTCTTTATGCTCCAACCTTGGAGTACTCCTTAGACTCACCGAGATGGACCTTCCTCTATAATCTTAGCTTGTTTCTTCTCAAACTTCTATCTCTTCCTCTGCTTCCATGGACTTTCAAATTCTTCTCTTGACCGTAGCTTTTTTTTTCCCCCCTGCATTTTGGTAACCTGATGACCCAGGATGTTTCTCAACAGCCTTTAAATCTCTCAACCCAGTCAACCCCACCCACATGCACACAGTTCTGAGAAACTGGTACTTTTAATTATGAAAAAAGAATTACTCTCTTCAAATGATATGTATACTGTCTCTCTATTCCCAGAATGTCACAGTAACAAGCTTTGGCTTAAGTCTCAGGCCCATCAACACTCTAGTTCTACAACCAGCCAGGTATATGGCTATGGAAGGCTGGTTCTCTGTAGCTCTGCCTTCATTTAGGAGTAAAGTATTCTTCAGAGTCATAGGGAGCAGCGCATAAATTAACAGATGCCAAAGTCTTAACCAAATTGCTACTGAAGTGGCTCAGCTGATAAAGGAACTTTCCTCTGAGCTTTAATTCGGTCTCCAAGGCCATCTGGGAGAAGGAAGAAACCAACTCACACCAATTGTCCTCTGACCTCCACGTGTATCTCACGCTCATACAGACACATGTACACACATGTCAAGTATTTTCAAAAGAAGTTTAAAACGAAACTGTTAATACATTAAAAAGTGCACTCTGTTCAGTGGCTACTCCTCCTCTCACCATCCTCACCGCTCTCATCCGTGCTGCAGTGACATCATTCATCACTCTCAGAAACCACAAAGTCAGAATCAGTAATGAACTGTGATATGTGAGAGTGAAGAGCTCTTAATAAAATCAGAGTTATCAATCAACCATCCTTAATTATTCTCATCAAAACTTAGGAAGAAAAAGTCACTATAATTTTATTTCAGAACTCATTATAATTAACTGTTAATTATCATGCTAATGACCTTAACTTTCATAATAATAGGGCATGCCAAAGTATAGAAATACATTAAGCAAATAGAATATGACTCATATATCCATTGGTCCATCATTTAACCCAAATTTAAGGATCTGTTATGCTCCAAGCATCTTCTGAGTGTCAGTGGCAATAGACATTAAATAGATCAATTTCCTGTTCTCATGAAACACACTGCAAATTCTATAGATAACTGCTTTATATTATATATTTGTTGTATGGTGCTATACTCTCCATCGATACATTCCATTTTGGAGGGAAGCGCTTCAGACTAGGGTTCTAAAGAATGGTAAACATTCCACCCTGCAGGGTTGTACTTATCATTACACTTATCACTCACTACACCTGTTGATACTATTCCTGGGAAAGATGTAGACAAACCTCCACTCAGCTCAGATAGGGAACCATTGACAGAATAAAATAGCAATGTTGCCACACTCTAACTTCATGACCAATGAATTTATCAAAGATACTTTCAGGAGTATGAATGAAGGATTCACAATGCCTAAGGATTCACAAAGTTCTAAAAGGAGGCTGGTTAAGATCAGGAAGTAAAGTAAACTCAGGAGCTTCAGAGAGGACCCTGAAAATGATCAGAAGCATTGGGTCCCGCCACAACACATCCCAGGTTCTATAACTAGTAAGGAATACTGAGGAACACTCGTCTCAGAGCCAGTGGAGAGAGGGAATAGACAACTGTGGAGAAGCAAATAGTATCCGACCTCTAGAGCTACCTGCGAGTACTGAAGTGTGCTCCGGGGTTCCAGGTTCTGAGAGCTGTCACTCATGCCAGGGTGGGCTTCCAGTCATGTAGCTGCCTCTGAGTCATTTCTGCTCTTGTACATTTCCCTTCATCCATACTCCTGAAAGTATCTTTGATAAACTCATTGATCATGAAGTTAGAGTGTGGCAACATTGCTATTTTATTCTGTCAATGGTTCCCTATCTGGGATGAGTAGAGGTCTGTCCACATCTTCCCCAGGAATAGTATCAACAGGTGTAGTGAGTGATAAGTGTAAAGATGAGAGACCAAGAAACAGAAAAATGCTGCCA
This sequence comes from Mus pahari, assembly GCF_900095145.1. Taxonomy (NCBI): domain Eukaryota; kingdom Metazoa; phylum Chordata; class Mammalia; order Rodentia; family Muridae; genus Mus; species Mus pahari. The sequence goes on from NC_034608.1 coordinate 50,203,392, forward strand.
CACTGAGAATTCCTGCAAAGGCCTCTTAGCTAATTTAAGCATGTTTGAAATTTCTAATGAAACACATCTCTTTTTTCTTTTTTACATAGAAGCTTGTGAAACATTGATCAGCTATACACGTAAACCCATAATTTATGGTAATTTCATGAAGTCTCATCAAAGATCAAATGTTTAAAGAGAGCATCGTTATTGATTGTGCATTATTAATTCAGTCCATAGATACACAGATCCCTTGTGCAGGTGCCGGGATGTACTCCAACTGCAGAGAGTTCCATAATGGAGAGTGGCACTTGTTGCCCTGTGAAAAACAAAAGTCAGCCTGAGGAAGCTAGTTCTTGCTAGCTACAACTACACACAGGCAATTTATGGGAAGTGGATTATTCCAGACTCATACATCAGTCTACAAGTACCATCTTCTGAATTCTATGTCTGTTCAGTATGCAAATAGGGTAGTTTTTGTAATTAGAGCATGGCAGGGGCATTTCTCTTCCTGTGCCCATGCTTTATACTGTCTTTCATTTCAAATATACAAGAAGCTTCTATAAGCCTTTACCTGTTGATAAAGACACGTGTGAAATGTATTAAGTGGGAGAGTCATGGTTCTTCCCTGAAGAGCCGATATCCAGTGGTGCTTCACACAAGTTCCAGGTTCTAAAGATCCAGTTTCCTCTCCCCAACTCAGGGAAACTCTGCTAAATAAATCAACCCCAAGAATTCATCCATGGTGATCCGGGCATGGTGGCGCACGCCTTTAATCCCAGCACTCGGGAGGCAGAGGCAGGCAGATTTCTGAGTTCGAGGCCAGCCTGGTCTACAAAGTGAGTTCCAGGACAGCCAGGGCTATACAGAGAAACCCTGACTCAAAAAAACAAAAAAACAAAACAAAACAAAAGAATGCATCCATGGTAGCATACAGTGATACTGCAGATCAGTACACTGATCAGTCTTGCCTCTGTTCTTCCCTTCACTGGTATATTTCAGGGCATCTCTAACAAGCAAACTTATTCCAGTGAGAATGGTAGAGATCGAGAGCACTACACAGCCCCACCTGATACAGGGGTGCCTAGCCCCCTCACAACTCCCCCTCATGTACCACTTGTCCTGATGAATATGAATCCTAGTAGACAGCAATGGATAAATATCACAAACCCAAGAAGCAGCAATAACCAACTCTGTATCTTTACAAGTACACAAACGTGACTATGTTCTTAGATATAGAACACACATGTACATTAGTCCTTAAAGCAGAAAACAGGGTCAGAAGGAGCTCACATTCACTTGAAGTAAACAGTACACATGTCTAGTCTGTCCAATGACTCCATGCTGCAAATTATTTCTGGCTTGAGTTTGCGTAGGTCTTATATATGCTGCTACAGCTTCCTTGAGTTTATATGTATGACTTACCTCTGTGTCCAGAAAACATTACCTCCTTGCAGTCATCCACCACCCCTGACTGTTAAGATCTTTCACACCCCTTTTTTTAAATTAATTATCTAATTTATTTACATTCCAGATGGTGTCCCCCTTCCAATCCCCCCTGCCACAGTTCTTCATCCCATTTCTTCTCCTCTTTGCCTCTGAGAGGATGCTCCCCCTTCTCCCTGGCCTACCCTGGGCATCCCTCTTCCCTAGGGCTTCAAGTCTCTACAGGATTAAGCACATTCTCTCCCACTGAAGCCAGACAAGGCAGTCCTCTGCTATGAATGTGCTGGGGGCCTTGGACCAGCCATGTATGCTCTTTGGTTGGTGGCTTAGTCTCTAGGAGATTCCAGGGGTCTGGGTTAGTTTATACTGTTGGTCTTCCTATGGGGTTGTCATCCCCTTCAGCTACTTCAATCCTTCCCCTAATTCTTCCATAGGGGTCCCTGACTTTAGTCTAATGGTTGGCTTTAAGTATCTGCATATATCTCAGTCAGCTGCTGGTAGAACCTCTCAGAGGACAGCCATGCTAGGCTCCTGTCTATACGCTCATCGTAGCATCAGTAATAGTGTCAGGCTTTGGTGCCCCACCCTCTGTGAGATGGATCCCAAGTTGGGCCAGTCCCTGGATAGCCTTTCCTTCAGTCTCTGCTCCATTTTTGTCCCTGCATTTCTCTTAGACAGGAACAACTCTGGGTCACAAATTTTGAGGGTAGCTTGGTAACCCTGTCCCTCCATTTGGAGCCCTGTTTCAGAGCCCTCTTTAGCAATGCTTCCTGAGCCTTGGGGAAAGGATGTGTAATACATATGTCTCATTACAAATTATCGGTTCAGTGGTGAGTGTTGGGGGAGACATTAATCTGTGGGTATAACAGTAAGTTATTAGGGGCCATTTTAATATTTCCATTTAAAAGAATAATAGCAGTAGGGTCTCCCCTAGGACCAATGACTTGTCTAGCCACGGGTTCTTGGTACCAATAATAGTGCCAGGCATAGGTTTCATTCTTTTGAGCAGGCCTTAAATCCAGTCTGGGATGGTGATATCTCAAGCAGGCGTTGTTATTATTATTCAAGGTTGATTTTTCTATGTTGAGTCGTTTTTATTCCCACATAAAACATAAGAATGTTTTCTAATTCTGTGAAAATTTTCACTGGCATTTTTATGGGAATTTTACTAAACCCATAGCTTGGTTTTGGGAGAATGGCCATTTTTGCAATGAATCCTACCAATCCATGAGCGTGGGGGATCTTTCCATCTTCTGGAATCTTCTTCCATTTCTTTCTTAAGTTTCTTAAAGTCTTTTGCTCTCTTTGTTAGAATTATTCCAGGATGTTTTAGGCCATTATGAATGAAAGTGTTTCCCTGATCTCCTTCTCCGTGTGTTTGTCATTTGAATGTAGGAAAGCTCCTAAGTTCTGTGTGTGAAATTTGTGTCTTGATACTTTGCTGAATGTGTTTATCAGCACTGGGAGTTTCCTGGCATAGTCTTTAGGCTCCTTCACACTGAATCATATAATCTGTAAATATTGATACTTTGACTTCTTTTCTTATATGTATCCTATTTATCTTCCTGGATTGCTTTATTGCTCTAGCTAAGGCTTCTGTGTTGAACATGAGCTGGGTAGAAGGACGCCCTCCTCTTGTTTCTGATTTTAGCGGAGATGCTTCACGTTTTTCTCTGTTTAGCAAGCTATTATATGGATGTAGGCTCGTTTAGTATTGCTTTCATTATGTTGAGATATGGCCCCGGTATCCCCATATTCTCCCGGACTTTATGAATGTTGAAATTTTATCAAAAAGACCTTTCTGTATCTAACAAGATGATTGTGTGGTCTCTGTCCTTGAGTCAATTGATGTGGTAGATGATGTCTATTTATTTGACTAACTAAACATATCACACACTTTTTTTGCTCTACTATATTTTACTATATGTAAAATGTCATGTCAACTGCACTAGATAAACTAAAAATGGCAAGTCCATTGTAGGTCTTGGTAAAATACATGGGCAGAGAGGGTGATAGATAAACATGAAGTCTACATATCTCTTATGTCTGTGAACATTTTAGGCATCCCATTGTCTTGGGAATTTTTGGATAGTTCTACCAAATAAATGGTATATAATTGCAGTTTTCTTCTCTGGCCATGCATAAGAAAGCACTTTTTCTGGTAGATATATCCATTTTCCAGAGACAACATATTACATTGCTAAGATTCCAGCACCAAATCATATTCTATATGCCATGAAAACAGCCAGCCTTTGGAAAGACTAAAGTGGGAAGATAATATGCATCAAGTCACCATTTGTAAGGCCCTGAATTAGATACACAAGCAACACACACATACTCAACATTAATACTTACCAGAGAGCTCCTGCCATGCAAGCAGTACTAACTAACAAGAGAGACCATATGACCAGATCAGTTGGCATCAGCTGGTTTCTGTAGTCAGCCTGCCCAGAACTAAGATAAAGCATAAATGAAATAGACACAGTGTTGGGGACAGAAATTAAAGATAGGCTCAGTAGTGTTATTTTTACTTATCCAAGCCATTCATGCTAATGGTCTCATAAAATATTAATTGTTCAGTCTGTTAGAAAAAGATAGCACTGTTAACTACCCAGAATCACCGTCATCTCTACAGGAGAGACAAACATTCCTCTGGTGGCCAGTTGAAGATACTGCATCTTTGTGATGGCTAGTTTTCATTGTCACTTTGACTGGATTTAGAATCAACAGAGAAATGTTGCTAGCTGTGCCCATGAGTGCTTCTGGCAAGGTTTGAGTGGTGGGGAAGACCACTGACCCTGAGCACAAGCAGAACTATCAATGGGATTGGTTTCTGAACCCAGTAAAATGGAAGAACAAAAAAAACAGAACAGAGAGCCAGTGCTCGCCTTTCGCTGTTGTCTGACTACAGACACAATGCAATCAGCTGATTATTGTGTCTGCAGCCATGCTTTCTCTGCCATGACGGACCATAGCCAATGACTATGGCCCAAAAGAAGTCTCCTGTAAGCTGCTTTCATTCAGGATGTTTGTCTCAGAAATGAGACACGTGGTTAATGTGGACCTTTCCACTTGGAAGAGCAATACTTCATTTTGACAGAAATAAGCACATGCTAAGAGCATTATATTCATGTTTCCACCATTTTTGATTCAGCTAGTACTAATATTTGAGGACTTCTAGTGTCTGACACATCATTATGAGATCCTACAAAATATAGCTCCGACCAAACAATTCATTTAAACCAAGAAGTATAGGAGTAATTACCTGATACTTGGCCACATGATCACTAGTTACATATGGTGCCAACCAAGAACTACTGGCTCCAAAAAAAAGCAATAAAATAGCCTATAGAATGCAGAGCTAGAGGACCAGCTTGGTGCACTATAGTCTTTAATAGGTAATGTGTGCTGTGCCCCTGTTTGGTTCAGTACAGAGATCTAGGAACTGATATTTGAAAAGTAATATAGGTCTGGTCTTAGTCAATCTTGATCATTGAGAGAAAGGAATGATTCTTAGGACAAGAAGCATAAAGAAATCTTTTCTACCTGTCTGAGTTAGCTGGTAAGTGTACAGAAGGACTCTAATTGAGACTACAGTAACCTTAACATGGTTAAAGTCATACCATCAGGAAAGCTTCAAGACTATCATAGAGTGGGGGAGATGATGTTATTTTAAACTAGATATTACAGTAAGAGAAATAGTTTGTGCTATCAATTATAATTTTATGAGACACACCCCCAAGGAAAAGAAACCCACTAGAACCTCAGATGCTTAATTTAAAGCATGCCTGTGGAAACTTGCATCTGGGTAGAATAAATGATAGACTGAAACATGCTGTCCAGGTGTCATTAGGAATAACAAGACAATTCTACCTGTTTCTGTCCACGAGACCAGCCCTCATCTGCCAGTCATATTTAAGTTCCATGACTGAAGGGCATCTTTACTAAAGTCATGGTCGCTTTCAAGGTACTTCATAAGATCTCATCTTTGTGCCTCGACTCATCACAATCCGGATCACCTTTGATCTTCCATACACTGCACAGCCACTCAATTTTTCCCTTCTGCCCAATCATGTTTCTAAGAGAATTGTCTAAGAATCTCCCTGCCCTATAACGTGCTATAATCCCAGGGAACCCAACCTATGAAACTGTAGACGGTGTCAGGTCAAGTAGATTCGTGCTCTGAACCAGAAACAAGACTTGGTTCTAGCCACACATTTGCTTCCAATGTGGTGACGGACCTCAAGCATGTGGCCTTAAGTTTCCCTATTGCTTTCCCAGAGGGAAGGAGGAAACCTCGTTTTTTTATCCTAGACTGAGAACCAGAATACCTTCATTTACATTCCACCGTGACTGGCCTTGTGACCTTCAGAATAGCAGGTCTGGTGTCTAGAACCCTCTGTAAAGTGATAGCTACACTAAAGGGTCTCTAGTGCTTTTTTCTAGCTCTAACAACCTATGTATCTAAACATGCAAGCCCCACAATAACCCCTTAGCTGAACATTTATACTAGTTCTTCCCATTTCAACCATAACTGGTTGCTGGAAAAAAAAAAAATCCCTTCAAGTCTTATATTCATTTCCTACTTTATTCTTTCTCTATTTTTTAAATTCTAGTTGATACTTAAATTTTAGGTATATGCCATTTCCCCTATCTATTGAAAACCAAGTAGATGGCAGTGAAGTCAAAAACCCTCCACCTCTTTCAGAGTTTGGTCTCGCACTCGGTGTGTTCCTCCTTAATTTCTTTCACAACCTTTGCTGTATCATATCAACTTTCCATCTTGGTCTCCATTTTATTCATGGTGCTATGGATCTAATGCTGGATCTGGAACATGGTAGGCAAAGTACCCTACTACTAAGCTATACCCCTAGTCTATAGTTATAGGATGTTTGCTACTAAAACTCCTCATAAATATTTTATGCCCCCTGAGATCTATTTCTTTCACCAACACATTTTATGCTAACATCTTGCCTCATTTTATTCAATGTGTACCTTTCTAGTTACCCCCAGAGAAATGACTCAACACTCCCCCCCTTTTCCTGACCCACCCCTGCACTCATCCCTACACACTGTCATGAAGAAGACTAGAGGTATCAAGACACTAAAATGGAAGCAATTAGAAATGGGGTTGGTGGCTGCCGTGTACCACTCGAAGGCTCCACGCAGGAATCAAAAATAGGAGCTACGTCTGTGTAAGACTTCTTGCTACCAGAGGTGTTTCCAGGGCTCTACTTTCTGAGTCATTTTTCATAGCTCCCAGGCCAGAACTCATAACTCATATGCTGTGTGCTCCGTCAAGACACAGTTCATGTCAGAAAGCGGTTACTCTCTAAAGGAAGATCTTTACTCACGTGTTGACTGACAGCCCACAGACTCAATGCTCAGCCTGTTGCACAGGGCGCCTGTTCCTCAGCTGAACCAAAGACACAGAAAAAGCTTTGGACTCATGCAGCTCCCCATAGCAATAGCAGTTACCTCCTGTTCTCATTTTCCTCCAATAATGCACTTTACCTGGGTCCTATTCACAGTAAATATATATCGACGTGCCTCCAGAATTTAAACCTTCCTGGAAGAGTGGGAGAAGGAAGAATGTAAGAATCCTACCCTAATGCCTCCTGAGTGCTCTTGAGGGCCTATACTTTTTCTGGGTTTGTTGATGCCCCCATCGTTCAATGGATGTCGAGAAAAGTGTAGGGGCTTTGTTTGCAAGTGCTTCCATTGAGTTGCAGTGAATTAGTGGGATGTTAGCCCAGCCCCTTTAAACTATGGGCAATTGTTACCACTCTCCTTTCTCCTGTACTGGTAAAAGTTGCCAGCCTCCTAATTATATCATTCCTTGTTCTCAGTGCCCGCATCTTAGTCACCTTTCAGATGAAAAAGAAACAAGCATTTGACTCTCCTCGTTCCATAGGGTTAATAAACTAACCCAGAACTGCTTTCTTTTCTCCTCTCTTCCTTTCTTCATTCCTTGCTGTCTATGTTAAAGGAACTGCTAGGAATTACAAAGTCTGAAATAGACACTCCAATAAAAAAAAAAAAAAAAAAAAAAAGATGGCACAGAGGATATCGGTTATGCAGGAGTGGGACTGGGAGCTTTTTGAAACACGCAAAATCATAACCTATGCTGCCTATTTGCTATTCGGCTAAGCCCAAAACACCCACCAGGCAGGCAACAGCAGTGCTACAGTCTGAACTGGTGAAATCACAAGAGCGTGAGCTGTGAACTGTCTTAAACAGAAGATGTTTGCTGTTTGCATCATATGTTGTTTAATGCTTTGAAAGCTATTCCAGCTTGTGTGGCCTTGCCCAGTAAGGAGGAGGTAAAAGAGACTATGCCCTGTACCCAGGAGCTCAGAAGAGCTGAAAAAGGATGCAGCAGTGCCTCCCAGGGATGTAGGTGGGCATTTCTAATAAGCAGGAGTATAAATGTTTGCACATGGGAAGTGCTGACTAATCCCCAGCAACTAGAAGGTAAAATATATTGGCTGCCATGTTGATTTAAGTGGCAAGGGAGGTGTTGCATTACAACCGTCTCTTTGAATTCACAGTCAGCTCCCTCCATGTTTTGTGGCCACACTCTGCAATATTAGGTGCTAGAATTTACATTTGGTACTTATTGAAAAATATGCCTTACATGGAGGCCATACCAAAAACACAACGTCCGAAAGAACAAAAGTGGGGGTGGGGGGAATCAGCACATCCCTTATGGCAACTAACAAAGCATGCCTCTGCTCTGTGAGGAGAAACTATAGCAACCCCCTTCAGCTACTGAGAAGAAACTACAGAGATGGAACAGCTCTGCGGGGCACTAAGTGGTGCTGTCACCCCTCTTCATGCTGTTGTCTTTACAAACACTGCAGAAATCAGAAAGTAGTAGGAACATGGCTCACCCTGGAACACAGAGATGTGCCAGGTACCATTTCTTTTTTTTTTTTCCTGTTGGCAGCATTTTAATTGGAGTATCATAATATTTCATTTTCCCAATATTAAAAGGAAGGTAGCCACAGACTCTATTTTGCATTAGCTGATGTATAATATGTCCTCAAGCAATATTAATTGATGAAATGGAACTATTGGTGCCTATATAACTTCAAGAGTTGGTAGACAATTGACTTTAGCACAAATTCCCAGTATGCCTGTTATTTACAGTCTTTGCAAGTGGACATAGATTGCATGCTTAAAATATAATACTAAGATGACATACAGAATGAAAGTACAGTTATACAGTCAAGTGAAATTAAAGAACACAATCCACCCTATAAGATACAGAAATCATAAAAATTACAAATGAAATATTCTTTCCCCCCCCGTAATGTATTTTTTATTATTATTTTCTTTATTTACATTACAAATGCTATCCCGAAAGTTCCCTATAGCCCCCACCCCACCCCTGCTCCCCTACCCACCCACTCCCACTACTTGGCCCAGGCCTTCCCTTGTGTTGGGTCATATAAAGTTTGCAAGACCAAGGGGCCTCTCTTCCCAGTGATGGCCGATTAGGCCATCTTCTGCTACCAGGTACCATTTCTAATTAGACATCACCACCAGATGCACTTCTTACTACATCATGTAGGTTTTATGTGTCCCTCAGCAACAGCATAATACTTTTTATTGGATAGTCAATAATATCCTTCTAAAATCTTGACTATAACTCAGCATGCTATGGTATAGTGTCCATAAAAGTAATACATAGGATTTACATATTTGTCTAATGCTATAGAGCTTTCAAATTGTCTTCAAGCACTTGATCCCTATATTATATACATCCCCCCCCCAAAAAAAAGAGTAACATATTACAGCAAACCAGGAAAATGAGAATTACACATAAACATAGAACAACAAACCAGCAGTTCCACTCAGCCAATGAGAAAAGGGACAAAAGATATTCAGTGATATCTAAGGTCTTAGGATAACAAACCAGAGAAAAAGTTAGCGAACAACAGATGAAGAAGAACTGTTAAGACATCAAACATAAATGAACTCATAAAGAAAAAAAACTTTAACCAAAAATGAACTTACTCTGCACCAGACTGACATTACAGAAGGCCTGGATATGGGACAGCATTATGTCTGTCATTCAGCACCGGAAAGTCCCTCGGAATGCAAAGAATGCAAGAAAGACATTGAAAGACTTGAAAGACAACAGCTTCCATCTTTACCTAAGTAGCACACTTGGAAAGGGCCTTTTGAGCGCAAGCTGTATAAGAGAACTTACATGATGTCCTTTGACCTGTAACCAGCACCAAAGAAGGACCTAGGAGGTCAGGGCATATGGAAAATACTTCTGCTGTAGTTCCTTGTTTGGCACAAAGAAATCCATTCCAGAGTAGACAGCAGAGTAGCTTTGGTGAGTATGCTGAATGAGAGACTCAAAACCATGTGCACTGTGATGCCTCCCTGGAGAAATTCCCCACAGATGACAGGAGTAGAGGCTCTTGGGAGCTGTGCTGCCCTTGCTGATCCACCAAGCAGGTTTGGCAGAGTTACATCACTGTCGGCCCTTGGGACCAAAACCGTTCCACACTCACTCACATGGAAGGCTCCAGAGAATGTCCTATACTCTGGAGTTCCTCCTATGTTCAAGGAAGCTGGCCTTGTTGTATCCATCTCCTACCCATAGGAGCAAAGAATCTTGAATGGTAGAAGTGATAACACCTACATTTCTTCCACTTGCCTGGTTGAGAAGGAGACATGAACCCACCCTGGTCAAGAGAAGTCATGCTGTCCGAGGGGAGTTTTCAGGGACTGCTCACCACTCACATGGATATTGCTGTCACAGTACCCACAAGACACTGATAATGCATGGGGAGACTGTTTCACCTGTGTGGTCGTAAAGGTTTCATTTCGAAACATTTTGAAAAAAAAAAAATTAAGTCTCATAATGCAAAAAGCCCAAATGTTGTTAACTGCTTCAACTCTGCCCTCGAGCAAACATTTACAGTGAAAACTATAATTTTAACTTCTTTCCAAGTTTTTTCATCTTCAAGGAAGGACAAGGGAATAAAGAAATTGCCAAAACTGACAACTGCAGTCAGGAATTCTCTACATTTGTGTATACTGTTGATTCCTTTAGTCAACTGATGAAGTCTTTGGACCATTTCTCGGGCATCCAAAACATACTCATTTATCTTCATGCTTATATACCAACGTGTTATGCAACAAACTCTAGGCATGAGTTTAATCATTACTTAGCCTAAAAAGACAATGCATTGTAAGTTTTAAAGAATATCTATAATTTCTATTGGAGACAAAGATGATATAACTGTGATTTGTAACTAAATATATAATTAAAGAAACTGCTAAATTTCAGTTAGTAGTTAATTATTTTTTTTTAAGGTGGAATTGTCACAAATCATTTGCATTCTATCCAAGCATCTCTTGAGTCTGAGGACCTTACGGATATTTGGCATGCCCCCAAAGTACTAATAGTGGCCTGAATTAAGACTGGATTTCTTCAGAACAGATAACCACGCTGTCTCGCGCATCTCTGATAGTTTCAATCCACCCCTGGAACAAGATTCAGTGACTCCCAGGTTCTCAGATGGACTTTCCATCTGACTGGTGGTTGGACAAGTCAAACAAGTCTACTCATTGAATTGTTCTCAAAGGGTTAAGAAAATAACTGCAATTCCAACTGTTAACAAGTCATTTTATTGGAAAAGTCTTCCTCATCTGATATTCATGCCCTGACCCACCAATAAAGTTCTTGACATTGTGCTGTTAGGAACAGTATTGCTGCCAGCAGAGAGGACAAACATAGAATAGGAGTAAATGGTTTTTATCAGAAATGAACATTGAAAGGCAGTTCTACCATCTCTGTATATATTTGCATTACACTCATGTGTGTGCATACTGTGTGAACACATGTGCGTGCACACGTGGAGACTACAGGTAAAGATGTCGTCTTCCTCTGTTCACCATCTAAATTATTGAGAGAGTCTCTATAAATGAACCTGGAGCTCGCCTCAGTGACTGGCTAGACCTGTGGGCAAGCAAGCTCTTCCCAGGATCTTTCTGCCTCCAGCTCCCAACAGTGGGAATGCACTATCATATTCAGGTTTGTACCTAGGTGCTGGGGATATGAACTTGGGTCCTCATGCTTGCATAACAAGTACTTTTCCCATTAAATCATTTCCCCAGCCCTGCATCATAGTATCATTCTACTCCAACGATTACTAGTCACTGAATACTCCTAATATGAAAGTTTTTAAGGACTATGAAATCATTGATAATGACTTGCATGTTGGCCCATGGGATAGAGCAATAAGAGTAGAAGGGAATGATTATTAAAAATGTGGGCCTTGGTAAAGTTTCTGAGCAAGAAAAGAATTTGATCTTGGCTTTACTCTAGTAGGATTATTAAAATGAATAATTGGAATAAAATATATATGAGAAGGGGGTGCCGACTAAGAGAGTTATGTCTTTTTATATTAATACTGTGCTGGCAGTTTTCTAGTTTCTGCTGAACAAGGATCATGCCTTTCATGGCACCTCTACTGACACCTACATCTACTCTATTCCCATATATTTATAACTATCAAAGAACCACTCAGCATGAAGTCTAGATCAAACTTGTACAAGCTCCATTTTAAAGTTCAATAATTTAGGGTCAGAATGTTTGTTTTGTTCATGCTCACAGAACTAGTGGTACAGTTGAGGTGAAATTACAAGTTCATTGACTTTATGTGGCCTGTCCAGTAGTTCTATGATCAATAGCATCAAGCATCATGTTAGTCTCAGAGTAGATGCTTAGAAGTTTCTAATCTTTGGTAGACTCTGATGATGTCAAGATGAATGTGTTTTGACTATTTTTAATGATAAACCTTGGGATTATGTCTTAAAATGCATTTAATCTTAAAAATAAATTCAAAGGACTTACTGATAAGAAAAAAAAAGGCAATACTTTATAATTAATACATAACAGCCAATAAGAGTACAATGACGCCAAAGGGAGTCAAAACGTCACATGGTGTGAGTTAGAACTGATGATGATAGGCTTGCCTAAATATCAACAGGTATATGAACAAGGTGCACGCCTGCATCTTCTTCAAGTCTTCAATGTCAATAGCTCCTTCCCTACACTGGGAGGAAAAAGGATACTCCGTCTCAAAAGAGACTGGCCTGAATAGGTTCTAGGAACTTCATCTCCAGTGAAAGGCATTAGCCGAGTCCTTGACAGACATAAGAAAATTAGGTGAGAATCTGTGAACCAACATAGTCCCAGCATGCCAGCATTCGTGGGCATATGTTTCAGACGGGAGAAAAATGTTCCTTTCAGATAATAAATGAATATATTAGAAAGTCTGAGAGTAGGTAAATGTCAATCCACCTTAAAGCCCAAGGATTCCCTATCCCCAACTCAGCACTTCACCTCCAAAAAAAAGTAACAGCCTAGAGAGAAAGCCATCGAAGAGAAGTCTTTTAAAATGTGATAAGGAAGCTAAAGTGTAGCTCTCCACAATTGATGGGTTTTAGCAGGGTTGCAGGTGGTGAAGGACTGTTTTCTTTAAAGGGCTGGCCATCAGGAGTTTGAGCATGCTCGAGTTAGTGTATGGGCAACATAAATTGGACTTGTGCTTGCTTGCTTGCTTGCTTGCTTGCTTGCTTGATTAATTGCTTCCTCCTCCTCCTCCTCCTCCTCCTTCTTCTTCTTCTTCTTCTTCTTTTTCTTCTTCTTCTTCTTCTTCTTCTTCTTCTTGTGATGGTAAATCAGAAGGGTTGGGAGTGGACCTGTGAGGCCTAGGAATTGAGTGTGATTGGGGTTCATGATGTAACATTCCCAAATAATCAATAAAATACTATGAATAGAAAATTACAAATAAATAAGTGCACAAGTTCACAAAATAATCCATCCCTAGACATACATATGCTTCTAATTATGTTTGTCATACCTCATCATAACATTATGAACATAATGAGTAGTCAAGCATCATCACTTTAAATGATGTCTGGCTTGGTTATTGGGACTTATGTTCCCCAACTGCATTTCCTCACTGAAAGACAGGAACCTTAAGGGCAGAAATGTATGCCTATCTCCAGATCCCTAGAGTGTCATAGGTATCCATTAATATCTTTGAATGAGTAAAGAAAATTAAAGGTCTCTCGACTGAGAACATAATAGCAAACATAAATATTTAAATGTTTCCAGTAAAAATTAAATGTAGAATATTAGATTCTAATGACATGTATGTATGTATGTATGTATGTATAATACACTTTGAACGTTATTCACCCACACACCAGTCTCTAAGTATAAAAATGTAATGCCTAGGTTGAAAGACAAAATTAAGAACATTACTCAGAAGATACACCAGAGGACCCAAGAAGAAAACACTATGGAAAAAGTAATACAAGAATACTTTCCTTAAGGAAGGTGCTGTGTGGACCACTGTGGGAAAAAAGACATCAATGATGTTACTTTGTGCTGGGCCACACTGACTGCCACAATATCTACTAACATGCCAGGCAAAATGTGACCACTGGTGCAATAGTGACATGAAACTTTTTGGGTAACTAACAGCTTTAGATTGGATCTGAGGTCTGCTCCACAGGAAAGAATTAATGTCTGGTATCATGGACCTTATCAAAAGTATGGCTTGGGAGGTCATAGGCACTAGTGGAGAACCTACTCCATTTTGCCAAATGGAAATATTGTCAAATTGCCTTCCAAATAGTTGTGTTTATACCTATCTATTAGTGCTCTGTTCACCCTTGGCTGTAATGGAAAACAATGCAGAAACTCATAGCTGGTCAAAGTGCTGCAAATAAGAGACTGTGGGGTCTTCAATCCCAAATAGGGCATATATGTCAACCATACCAAGACTCCGAGAACATAGTAGGAGAGAGAGTTGAGGGTGGGGGCCAGAGAACAGGGAGGACTGTGCTCAGAGGACAGGGAGGACTGTGCACAAAGGACAGGGAGGACTGTGCTCAGAGGACAGGGAGGACTGTGCACAGAGGACAGGGAGGACTGTGCACAGAGGACAGGGGGGACTGTGCTCAGAGGACAGGGAGGACTGTGCACAGAGGACAGGGAGGACTGTGCTCAGAGGACGGGGGGACTGTGCTCAGAGGACAGGGAGGACTGTGCTCAGAGGACAGGGAGGACTGTATTCAGAGAACAGGGAGGACTGTGCTCAGAGGACAGGGAAGACTGTGCTCAGAGAACAGGGAGGACTGTGCTCAGAGGACAGGGAAGACTGTGCACAGAGGACAGGGAGGACTGTGCTCAGAGGACAGGGAGGACTGTGCACAGAGGACAGGGAGGACTGTATTCAGAGAACAGGGAGGACTGTGCTCAGAGGACAGGGAAGACTGTGCTCAGAGAACAGGGAGGACTGTACTCAGAGGACAGGGAGGACTGTGCACAGAGGACAGGGAGGACTGTGCTCAGAGGACAGGGAGGACTGTGCTCAGAGGACAGGGAGGACTGTGCACAGAGGACAGGGGGGACTGTGCTCAGAGGACAGGGGGGACTGTGCTCAGAGGACAGGGAGGACTGTGCACAGAGGACAGGGAAGACTGTGCTCAGAGGACAGGGAGGACTGTGTTGAGATGCTCTCTTCTGGATATGACATGGCCATTGAACTCATGACCTCACAGGAGCCATAGGTGCCTGCAAAAGACCTGTCCATTGTCAAGTCAACAAGATCAGCCAACATTGCAGCAGGCAGCACTAACTGAACTAGGTGGGTTATAAAAGTGTGTGTGTGTGTGTGTGTGTGTGTGTGTGTGTGTGTGTGTTCCACATAGTGGATTATTCCAGGCCATTAGGAGCTACTTAGTGAGACCTTATCTCAAAATAACAACAATAAAAATGATGAAAGAGGACATAACTGTTGGGGAGATGTTAGGATTATCAGGAAGATATAACAAGAGGGAGTCAGGGGTCAGTATGTACCATGTACATTGTATACATGTACAAAATTGTCAAATAATAGATAAAATAGTTTCTTAAAAAAGAATACTTTCCATAATGATGTGTTTTTTTTCCCAAGGTCCAGTGATCCAATTAGAGACAAGAAAGGAAATTTTAGGAGATACAAGTCATAGGGCAACATTGTGAAATTTCAAAATATTGAGAAGAAATTCCAAGAGAGAGAGAGAGAGAGAGAGAGAACATCACACACAAAATTGAAGAGTCCTGGAGTTGTTAGACTTCTTGGTGGAAATGCCAGAAATAGAAGACAATGGGAAAGAGCCTTGGAATGTCTGACAGAAGGGATTTTTTTAATTTAAAATTTAATATGTAACTCAGCTACTAATCGAATGTGACAATATAATACATAGTTTCAGGCACTCAGGTTCTCCAAAATATTATTTCCCTTGACCCCTTTCTCAAGACATTATTGGAAAATGCCCTCCACCAAATGAGGTATAATCTAAGAAACCGTGCTGGGGAAGTGCAGTAATTCTCCCAGCAATCAAGGGGAAGGGCAGAGGGAGTCCCCAGGACAGGGAAAGGCAGTGTCCCAAAAGCAGCAGGGCTGCAAGCTCAGAAGGGAACCAGTTAAGATGGGAGTAGAAGGGTGATGGTTTCCTGAAGGAACTATCCAAGAAAACTAACAGAAAAGCATTCCTACTGAGATCTTTATATTGTGCGTGTAAAGCTGATCTAACAACCAACAAGGAGAAATGCAAGAGGCACAATAAAGTGAGAAAAGGCTCTTTGCTCCAGAAAATAAGCTACAAAGAAAATGAAATACAGTACCCTGTGTGGGCCAGCCAACTATGCACCATAGTCATAATAATAAAATTATAAACATTGGTTGAAACTTGTAATGTTATGGATGCACCTGGAGGCTAAACAGAGCAGTGATGTGGGGTAGGAAAGAGAAAACCCTTAGCACAGGAAGGCAGTAATACCTGAAAGCCAACAAGACACCATGGAAATATTTGATTCACAAACGTGGAGCGAACCACTAAAGGGTTAAAGGCACAGCTGTAATTGCTGAAATTCGTTTCCTCTAGGAAGGGAAAGATCAGGTTTAGGAGCGGGGGTCAAATTTTGGAGTGGCGTTTTACTCCGAAATTAAAAATAAGCTTGGCGGCACCCCCTGACTTTCTGAAGTCTGGATAATTCCCACATACTACTGACATTTCCATAAACCAGTACAGTTTCTAACTGTATTCTAGATATTTATCTCTATTGTCCTAGTTTGACTTCTATTGCTGTGATAAACACCATGGCCGAAAGCAACTCGGAGAGGAAAAAGGGTTATTTTGTCTTACAACTAACCGAACACTGGGAAGGAAAGGGAAGGAACCTTGAGGTCAGAACTGAAGCAGAGACCATGGAGGAATGCCGCTTGTCTTATTCCCCATAGGCTCACTAAATTTAAAGCCTGCTTTCTTATGTAAGCCAGCCCAGGGCTAGCATCTCCCACAGTGGGCTTGGCCCTTCCACATCAATCATGAATCAAGAAAATACCCTATAGGCTTGCCTGAGAGTCAATCTGATAGAGGCATTTTCTCAGTTGGGTTCCCTCTTCCCTGATGACCTTGCCTTGTACCAGACTGACAAAAAAAAGAATCAGTACACTCACAAACAATTGGAGCTTTAGCCTTGAATCAGAAGAGCTCCTTTTTGCAACAGGTAAGGACTACTACAGAGACCACAACAGGTCAAAATGAAAAGAAAAAGGGACTATGGGTTGGCCAGCCTCAACTGAAACATCTATAATACAATTCCTAAACCTAAGAGTCAGGGAACACTGGGGAAGAGGAGGCAAGAAAGTATGAAGACATCTGTTGCTGGATAGTGTCTCCTAGCCATGAGAAGTGAAACAAGCCCATAAGATTTCAACTGTATGGCTATGGAGCAAGACCAGCACAGCAACAACACCAGTTGGCATGGAAACATAGAGGAGATTTCACATGTTCCCACACCTACATGAAGAGCTACAAGTGATCAATGGCTGATGGGAGAAGAGGAAATTGGCTTCCTCCAGGGACAAGCTTCCAGATAGGTGTCTGATGGCAAGGGTTTAGCCTTGATTGCATGTACAGAAAAGCAATACTAAATGGACTGAAGAAGGTGTAGATGCATGTGTACACATGTGTGTGTGTGTGTATGTATGTGTGTGTGTATTATGTGTAATGACAACAATTAAAGAGGGGTCTATGAATTAATGGAGTCATGGGAAGAGTTGAAGCTGGAGACGAAGGAAGTGATACAGACACTGGGATCATGTACAAAGTTCTCAAATACATATAATACTCATGAAATTTATCATAAATGGTATTTCAAGCCACCATGCTATAATATCCCTGCTATAAATGTCATTAGACCTGGAACTATAATTAGCATACACAATGGATTTTATAAGCCCAGCTTATTGTGGACCGTGTTTCTACTATTTGGCCTTACATAGGAAAACCAGGAACTTTGATCCCAAGGCTGCAAAACACTGAGGATTGTGGGTACATATTCTAAATCAAGACACAATAAGTTACAGCAACAATGATTAACTTGTGGGGGAACAAATAGACAGAAAGAATAACAGGGGAGAAGTTTAAATAACCACTCGGACCATATGCTTTCAGGGACAGCAGACCTAACTGAAAGATGCACACAGCTTTGGGAAGTTTCAGTAGGAAGCTGATAATTATCTGGATTAAAACTGAGATACCAAGAACAATGTGTCCCTGAACCAACAAGTGATAAGTCAGTCCTTCTTCAAGAAGGAACAAATCTGGGGAGCTTTGAGAAAATGAAAGCTGTGTTCTAACAGTGTTTAAGTTAGAACATTTAACAGAAATTAACAGAACCTATAGGTCCAAGCTCTTGGAAAAGCCCTAGCCAGATCCCGAAGAATGAAAAGCCATCAGTAATAAATGTGGTCAATCAAATCCTGTGCACCACCTGATAGGTAAAAAAAAAAAAAAAAGAAAAGAAAAAAAAGATCTACAGAGAGCAAAGAGAGAAGAAAAGAGGGGCTAGCATAGGATATTCAAAAGTACCAATATATTAAATAGGGGAGAAAGGAGAATCTGGAAATAAAAGAATGAGAAAAGATATGGGGGGAACATCTTGAGAGTGACATTCCAATAGCAAACTGAAGTATACAAACATTTAGGAACATGACAGTAGTCAACTGATTGGCATGCTGTTGAGAGACACAGTACGAATGAGTCTATAGAGATAAAAAGTAAGTCACTAATGACCTTGAGTTATCCTGGTGGTCCTGTCCTGGGTTTCCAAAAGCATGGAGGTGAGAAAAGGGGGACAACCCCTGTCGAGAACCACAGCCGGTCATGATGCAGAGAGAAACCTTGAAACCCGCAGCTCGAAATGGGATGTCTTCATCAAATCCTTCTCCTCTGGAGCTCGGGGAACCCTGTAGAAGAGACAGGTGAAAGAATATAAGGACCAGGAAGGATGGAGGACACCAGGAGAACAAGTCCCTCTAAATTAATAGATCAGGGTTCCCCTGAACCCACAGAGACTGAAGCTATAAGCACAGGGAGGGCATGGGTCAGTACCGGGTCCTCTGTGATTACGTTATTGCCTTCAGCTTGGTATTTTTATGGGACTCCTGAGTGTGGGAACCAGCAGCTCTCTGTCTCTTTCTCGTGCCTCCTCTTGGTCTCTTTTCCTTCTACTGGTTTGCCTTGTCTAACATCAATATGGTGGGGTTTGTTTTATCTTATATTTCATTTTCTTGGTTATGTTTTGGTGTTATCTCTTAGAAGCCAGTTCTTTTCTAGTTAGTGAGAGGCAGGAAGGGGGTGGATCTGGATGGGAGGGGAGGTGGGTAGGAACTGGGAGGAGTAGAGGGAGGGGAACTGCAATCAGGGTGTATTGTATAAAAAAACATATCTATTTTCAATCAAAGGAGGGAAGAAGACCCCACCAAACAAGAGCAAAAGAGACGTTAAGCTTTCGCATCTAGAGCAAAGCTTTACTAGAAAGCAAGGAAAGCATCAATCCTTTGTCTGCATCTTGCTTCCTAGCCATTCCTTTCCTGACTTCTTTTGAGTAAATCTAGTCATGCTTTTAGAAGTCCCATTGTCCACTGTTGCCTAACTGCTCTTGTTACTGCTACAGACCGTTGATGATGTAACCCTCACCTACACCTTCCCTCTCTCTCCTCACACTAACCTACACCAAGTCAGAGAGCTCACCCGCTGTGCAACTCCAGAGCCTTGACTATTAGCTGACCACCTCCATTACTCTGTCTCCCTTGGACTGTGTCACTGAGCATTTACTATGCTTCAGTGCCAATAGCAATAACACCATCGTTTAATGCTGCTTATGTTCCTAGATCCATGATAATAGGCTTTCTAGGCATGATCTAGTATCATCTGTATGGCAACATTATTGTATTTTCTTTCCAAATTGGCAGATCAACCAGAAATAACTTGGGGACAAGGTCACATAGCATCCCTTGGGTCTATCTGAGGACTCTCTCGCCTCTGTGACCACCAGATCTTAGGGACCTGCATTTAGCATTACAATACATAGAAACAGACCAAACCTCAACATATAGAAATTAAGAAATCTTGTCTAACATTTTATAAATGATGGACCTAGGAATTGAATTTACCTGACTCAGCAGCCCTATGTTCATAATGTCAAGAATTAAAGCAAGCCTCAAGAAGGCATGCTATATGCTGAGATAACCTGGAACAAGGATACAGTCTGGTGAGTCTTTTCATTCCAGGTTCTCAGCATGTAATAATTCCCCCCTTACAAGCCACTGGGTCACTGAATCACAAAGTAAACAGAGACTGCGCCCAAAGACTTTTCAGTCTAGCTGAGAAAAATCAGACAAATTGATTTGAAACCACGACGAATGACCCAGAGTAACATACGGTGAACAGTCAAATGACAGTGTCGGCCAGAGATGCTGTTAGGAGGAGAGGGGAGAGATTAAATCAAGCTCAGAGGATCAGAGAAGGTTGCAGTGGAGAATCCTGAGCCAGACCTTGAAAAATGGCTCCAATTTCAACAGAAAGAGAAAGGGAAGGGATACGAATCCAGTCAGCCGCTAGGAAATGAGGCCGAAATTTTCTTGATTGAGAAGACAGGAAATGAGCTGCTCTCACCATCTGATCAGAACCAAGGCAGTTTTTCTCAGTGTGGAAATATCCACAGCCAGGCTGGGGACTGGTTCCCCAAGCTCAGTTAAAGATGTCTAGCTGATGATGCATTCATTAACGTCAATGCTAATGAAAAGCTTTGTTTCTGTGAGACATCGCTGCATCCGAAAACTAGCCAAACCCACTTCAAGTTATTCTACAATATGTGTACTCTCGGATTTTTCTTACGTGACTCATAAAACCAACAGTTTGAAGGAGTGGACTTCAAACCCATGAGGTTCCAATACAGTGGCGAATTAAACCCCTTTATAACCATACTGCGGCCAAATTTGCACAGAAGGACGAATTACATATACTCTTGTTTATGTGCTGTGAGACAGATGAGCTTATTAAATTTTCAGAGACAAAGTAAACTTAATTATTGAATTTTTTAACCTTCTTTATTCACCAAACCTTCCAGTATGATAAATGAGCACAGGGTTTCAGAAAAATGTCTTGTAAATGAAAATTTGTCTTTTTCTTTTTTGGAAGGAGACATCATGCTCCTGGCTGTAATGAATTATAAGAGTAATAACTATTGTGTCTCTTGAAGAAATGATAAAATAATGAGATGGTGTCTTTGCTCCAGCCCCTGCCATGCCGACTTAGTAAAATGACACACAGGATGATATTTGACTATGCTGGAGAGCGAAGATCTCAAGAGTGATCGAGGGGTAACTATGCCTCATAATCACAGGATACTGATGTTCCCAGGCATCATCCAACATCATCTTTCTTGGCATTGCTGCTTTAAAGAGTATAATTACACGTGATAGCGCTACCCACAGTCCTGCGTGGGCTTCTGAATGCTCATCTTGGGCTTGGAGAGAGGGTGTTATGTTTGAATGTCTGGAAATCTCAATGCATGATTCAACTCTCCACTCCTCCTTTGCACATAATGTCACAGCCAGCTCAAACTCTGCTTGCATTTGCATGTCTACTGCTAACTGCCAGGCAGGGAATATTTATGTGTTTCAATATAGTGAACAAATATTTGTGCCTAAAATGTACTGATCTGGATTTTAATTAATTTGGAAAACAAATGATGAGACAAGGGAGCCTGTAAAGTAAGAAGCTAGTCTAAACAGAAGGGACAATGTGATCACATTTTTGCTCACTATAATCATTTCAGTGTCTTCCAACACACATTTTATTAATTTTAATATATAACATTGGGTTGATTATACAGCAGAAACATCTGACTGACAAATTGTAGCCGGAGATCACTAGACAGCCAGGTTTCCAATTAGGACCAAATGTATTTGTAACTCATTTCAGAGTGACCCATGCACACATCCATTTGCATGTAGTAATTTACAAATTGGCTTTAGTAATTTGGCAAAGAAAGAGAAAACTTTGGGTATTTGTTTGCATGTTTGTGATCTGACTGGTTTAAGAAGGTCTGAGAAACATCAAAGATGAGGGAAAGAGTGAGAAGAGCATCCCATGTGACAGCTGTGGAGAGAAGAGGGGGACAAGGAAGAGAAGTGACTCAGGTAAAGACTGTGTGAGGCTTGGCACGACCACTGAAGCAACCAGGCAAGAATGGCAATGTCCACACAGCTTCAGGCCCTACAAAGGTTGCTTTCAGGGAGCCTGGGCGATCGCACCTGTGGAAGAAGCACTGATATTTTCATGAAGAACAGCCATGGCAGAAGCTGGAGGCAGATGTAACCATATGTCCCTTGTTCCTGTGCATGTGGAAAACCAAAACCTTCAGGATTCTACAACAGAGACCTTAAGAAGCCCACATGAGAGACGATAGACAACAGGGTTAATATGTCTGCCTATGCACACGTCTTTGAAGCAAAGGATGGCTCTTGGGTATAATAGAATATAAGGTGCATTTATGCGTATAACATTATCAACATGACATCCAAGCAAACTTTAGCTCCACTGGGCTTATTTGTAGTCTAGTCTAAGCATGAGCCTCTCTGTATGCGTATCCGTGGTAGGCATCTCTTGGAGATGTCTAATTCTCCTCTCTGCAGATATTTTTGTAGGCCATTGTACTTTTTCTATACAATATAGGACTGGGTTTTTGTTCATTGTCACCTTGGGAAAAGCATTTCGCGAGGAAGTAAAACATTTCTCTTTTGAAGTTCAATCCATGATTAGATTCTGTACTCCTCATTTACATGCGATATCACTGGAGGCTCAATTCTGCAGGTAGAAATTTTCATAATTTGTTTCAACTACTTTTGTTCATAATCATAACAAAATTCAAACGAGTACTTATGTGTCACTTGGACAAGGATACAGTCTGAAAAATGGAAGCGTAGGTGATTCTTGCTATTGTGGGAACATCACAGGTTGTACTTACACCGTCTAAGATAGCTTATGACTATGTTATGTGCTTTTCTAAGGACAGTGTTATATAGGTACTCTGACATTAACAAAATAAGGATGGATAGTGTATAACTGTATATGACTTTAACTAAACAATTAATTCTGCATGTACAATTTACATGTTTCTCCTCTCTGATTTTAATTTGCTTACTATAATTCACTAAGATTCTATTTAATAAAAGACTGGATTCTATTTGAACAGATAAGGAAAAGGAAAGCTACTTTTTCCCTCAACTTTTCTATTTCTTCTTGTGCTACAGATTCAAGCCACTGCAACCAGGCAACAAAAAGAAGTAAAAGTCATATAGATTTGAAACAACTAAAATTCTCTTCAATGACAGACAATATGATCATGGAACACAAAAATTCTAAAACTTTTACCAAAAAATCTACTACACATAAGAGACATCAGGAAGATTTCAGAATATCAACTATTATATAAAATTACCAACTATAGGTCTATATAGAATCAGTAAATGAACAAGACTCTACTCAATGATACCTTGGTTAAGGAAGAAATAAAGAAAGAAATTAAAGATATTTTAGAGTTTAATATAAATGAAGTCACAACATACCCAAACTTATGGGACACAATGAAAGCATTCCCAAGAGGAAAACTCATAGCTCTGAATGCCACCAAAAAGAAACTGGAGATAGCATACACTAGCAGCTTGACAACACACCTAAAATCCTCTAGGAAAAAAATTCACCCAAGAGGAGTAGACTGCAGAAAATAATCAAACTCAGGGCTGGAATCAACCAAGTGGAAACAAAAAGAACTATACAAAGAATCAACCAAACCAGGAGCTGGTTCTTTGAGAAAATCAACAAAATAGATAAACACTTAGCCAGACTACTTAGAGGGCACAGGGCCAGTATACTAATAAACAAAATCAGAAATGAAAAGGGAGACATAACAACAGATCCTGAGGAAATCCAAAACATCATCAGATCCTACCACAAAAGGCTATACTCAACAAAACTGGAAAACCTGAATGAAATGGACAATTTTCTAGACAGATACCAGGTACCAAAGTTAAATCAAGATCAGATTAACTATTTAAACTGTCCCCTATCCCCTAAAGAAATAGAAACTGTCATTAATAGTCTCTCAACTAAAAAAAAGCCCAGCACCAGATGGGTTTAGTGCAGAGTTCTATCAGACCTTCAAAGAAGACCTAATTCCAATTCTCCACAAAATAGAAATAGAAGGTATTCTACCCAATTCATTCTATGAAGCCACAATTACTCTGATACCTAAACTACACAAAGATCCAACAAAGAAAGAGAACTTCAGACCAATTTTCCTTATTAACTTCAATGCAAAAGTACTCAATAAAATTCTCACAAACCGAATCCAGGAACATCAAAATGATCATCCATTATGATCAACTAGGCTTCATCCCAGGGATGCAGGGTTGGTTCAATATACGGAAATCCATCAATGTAATCCACTATATAAACTCAAAGACAAAAACCACATGATCATCTCATCAGATGCTGAGAAAGAACTTGACAAAATCCCACACCCCTTCATGATAAAAGTCTTGGAAAGATCAGGAATTCAAGGCCCATATCTAAACATAATAAAAGCAATATACAGCAAACCAAGAGCCAACATCAAACTAAATGGAGAGAAATTTGAAGCAATCCCACTAAAATCATGGGCTAGGCAAGGCTGCCCACTTTCTCCCTACCCATTCAATATAGTACTTA
Source organism: Mus pahari (assembly GCF_900095145.1). NCBI lineage: Eukaryota > Metazoa > Chordata > Mammalia > Rodentia > Muridae > Mus > Mus pahari. Next base: position 50,227,968 of record NC_034608.1, read on the forward strand.
AAGACCTAGCCAGAGCAATTAGACAACAAAAAGAGATCGAGGGAATACAAATTGGAAAGGAAGAAGTCCAAATATCACTATTTGCAGATGATATGATAGTATATATAAGTGACCCCAAAAATTCCACCAGAGAACTCCTAAACTTGATAAACAACTTCAAAGCGATTGAAGTATGTTATATGCATGTATGGGTACCCAAGAGTGAAACTCTCTCATACTATTATCATATAGTGATCATTTTTTAAATAAAACAAAAAAATACTTAAAATTTAATGAAATATAATTTTATATTATTGAAAAGCCCAAAATATTCCTAGCAGAAATTAAGAAGTACAACCAGTTAACAAAAAGGAGTCAACATTATCAATCATCAGATAGCTTGAAGACTGCTTTTCTCTGAATTCTCCCAGCCCAGGTCGGGACCCCTCCAGTGAAATGACTAAGCAGGACGGCTATCTCCCCTCTTTGCTAACAAGTCCTGGTTTGTTTGTTTGTTTGTTTGTTTGTTTCTAGAATGGTTTTTGTTTTGTTTTTCTATGCCTTTTTCTTGAGTGTTCATCCCAAAGCATCTCCTATACCTCCTGCACCTTATTTCCTCTGCTGAGGCACCTTTCTGGGGACCCCCATTTGTGGTAGAATCAAAGTATAAGAATTACAGATTAATACACTAAAAATATTTTCTAGTTCAAAGAGCCTTTGTTCACATAGAAGTTTTGGACACAGGACAAATCATTTGTCACTTTTGGGGGTAGGAGGAATAAGAGATCTAAGGTTAGTCTTCCTGCATGCCTGTCCCAGCACACTTTGCAGTATGTTTCTCTGAGTATTTAAAGAGAGAGCTGCAGTGAACCCAGTTTCAAGTATCGGGGAGGATACCTCAAAGGTTGCTCCCACAAATATTCAAATAATAAAAAAAATAGAGATGGCTCATCACTTAGAGCACTGGCTACTCTCCGAGAGGGCCAGTGTTCAATTCCTAGTATCCTTGTGGAGGGTCACAATCATCTGTGACTCCAGTTCCAGGAGACCCAATACCCTCTTCTGGTCTCTGCAGACATTGCATGCACACACAGGCAAAACATCCACATACACTTTAAAAATTAAGTGAAAATAATAATAAAGAATGCACACCACTCTACTCAGTTTCTAGACAATGCACCAAGTTCCTCTAAAGAATGTTTGCCAGCCTCCAGGCCATTACAATGGCTTGAGATACATCACTTTCCCTAGCATGAAAAAACACACACAGCTCATCCTCTTTAAAACATCCACGTCAACTGGTGTCAGAATATCAACTAGTATATTAAGTCACCAACTGTACTTCTAAATAGTATCAGTAAATCATTTTAAATGAAATTTTCAAAAAACTACTTAACCTGGTACTGAAAATGGCACCAAATACTTTGTATTAATTTACCTTATTTATTTTTTAAATTTTTCATATATATCCTCTAATCAAAATCACCCTCATCACCCTCTCCCATCAAATACCTAATGCAAAAGTATTCAAAGTGACTGAAGTTTCTAGAAAACTTTTCTTGAAAAGTATTTTACTTTCTAGTAGAACTGGAGAGAGAAAGAGAGAGAGAGAGAGAGAGAGAGAGAGAGAGAGAGAGAGAGAGAGAGAGATTGGTTCTCATTCTCACTATTCGTAGAATATAATAATGTTGGCAGTGTAATAAGCTGATACTATTAACACAGACAAGATTATTATTTAAATACTACACTATAGTTCATCAATAACATTGACATACATGATTATAAATATATAGGAGTTATCTATATAATATATATAATATAATAATCGATATAATATAATGGGTTACTTATACCCCAAATGTAATAGCAATCATGATGTCTACTGAGGAAAGAATAGGAAAAAAAATTCATCCCGTGCCAAGCAAATACTGAGAGGAGGAATTAGAATCAGCTCCATCCACATGAACTGTTCAGCTCCGAAATGAGTATTATCTAATGTTTTTGTGCTGAAATATTTTTAAAGCTGAACGAGAGAAGATGATGTAACAATGAAGATCTAAGGTGGGTGTACGCGGAGGCAGACACCCACAGAATGAGCTATGAAGGCTTCTAGATTAAAGCCACTCACCCATCAGTACTTCATAGACTATTTAAATGCTGGAACAGCAGAAAATAAGCCCAGAATCCATTCCCTGAATTTCTCTCACTGTACCATGGAGCACAATAAAGACTCCTTAATATCCCAGGGTGATCCTGTAAACAATAAATAGAATATTTAAAGAATATATTATAAAATGGGGGGCAATATTGCAGATTTCTTTAATCTACCTTCAGAATCATAATGTTGAGGTCGTGTATTTTAGCTTGACCAGCCAAGTACCCTTGAAGTCGGCCATTTATGTTTCTCACTAATTTCAGTGTTACTTGGCATTATATTCAGAAGACAATAAAACAAGCAAATTCACTCCATATTTTGAAATCGCTGCTTGGACCTCTCTGCTTTTTCTGCACAAATAGCTTTGCTGCCTTACCCCTTCATTTGATGGGATGTCAATAAGATATCTCACTTGGCAAAAAAAAAAAAAAAAAATCGTCAGGCATGTTTTCTTTGATTCAATATTGAATGAGACTAAAAATGGGCCGATTGAGTCCTAGTTTTGTCTCATATTTTCTAAACTATGAGAATATGGAGTGCAAAAATATCAGATGTTTTGAAATAAAAAGTCATATCTTAAGTAGCTTCTATCTGCTCAATGATATCTGCCATCTCTCCCGAAACTTCTGTGAGTTGTGGTTAAAAAATATTAATAACAGTAAAATATTTTCCCGTGGTGCTGGAATCTATCCCATGGTTTTGTCAGTTTTGTGTGTGCTCTCTAGCACTGAGCCGTATCTCACGGCCCACAAATGCTCTTAAGCTAGTAGTAGGTTCTGGGTAAGATGGCAAATAGAAGTTGCAGTTGTGACTACTGAAGAGCAGTCAGACTAGGGGAGAATAGACTTCTTGCAAAGTGAGAAGGATGGCAAGCGCTTCCATGGTTCACAAAAGCAAAGAGAGAGGATGCCTAAGAGAGTTGGATAAAGGACAGATGACACAGAAAAAAAATGAAGCCAAGCTGAGCATAGCTGCAGCTTCATGGCTCACAGCACACAGAGAAGGCTCTCCTGAAAGGCAAGCCACCTCATAGGTCTGGTATAAAGAATCTGGCCTTCTAGATCTCAGGACAAAGCCAACAACCACCACCATCTCCGAAGCCTCAAAACTCACTGTGGGTTTGGTGAGATGGTAATTCTCTGGTTGGCAGTTGAACAGAAGCCCCACTTTATCACTATGACTTGGAAGGCAGGAACTGGGTACCACTTTTGAGTCTATTGTGAGAAACTGAGCTACTATAGGATTTGCAGGGCACGGTTGACAGCAGCCACAAGAAAGCAGGCTTTAGTTTAATCTACCACAATGCCAGGATAATCACAACCTGGTGCCAGTTGAGCCTAGAGGGGTCAGGCAGTGACAAGCTGAGACGTTAAGAAGGCAGGAGGTCCAGCTCAGCCAGGTGCACTGGGGAAAAGCCATCTCACCTTTGTATGCTGGCAGAGCTTGCCTCAAACCAAAACAACCCTGGAGTTGAATAGCCCTGAGACTGAGGTCAGCCCTTGATGCTAGTGCCTGGCAAACACAGAAGTGGATGCTCACTGTCAGCTATTGGATGGAACACAGGGCCCCCAATGGAGGAGCTGGAGAAAGTACCCAAGGAGCTGAGGGGGTCTTCAGCCCTATGGGTGGAACAACAATATAAACTAACCAGTACCCCCAGAGCTCCTGTCTCTGGCTACATAGGTAGCAGAGGATGGCCTAGTCCACCATCACTGGGAAGAGAGGCCCCTTGGTCTTGCGAACTTTGTATGCCCTAGTACAGGGGAACGCCAGGGTCAAGAAGTGGGAGTAGGTGGGTAGGGGAGCAGGGCAGGGGGAGGGTAGAGGGGACATTTGGGATAGCATTTGAAATGTAAATGAAGAAAATAGCTAATAAAAAATTTTTAAAAAAAGAAAGAAAGTCAGCTCTTGGAACCACCTCTTTTCTCTGCTGCTCACTACTATTGGGTCCAAAGCCCGGAAGTACCGGCACTCTTCTTGACATGCGTAGTTGCATCTCCTAGTTGGAAGGACTTAGGCCTAGGTGTTGAGATTGGGAAGTGGGAGAATCTGAAGACAGCTCCTCCGTCTGTCCAGCTGCATGGAGGTTGCTTTCCATACTCCCAGGCACCCCAAGGAAACATTCTCAACTACTGCATAAATCCCCTTGGAGGGTGTAAGATGAGGGAGGACACAGACTACATAAAGAAGAGTGTCCAGCACGCGACCCATGTACCCAAGGAAGAGAAGTGAGCCCTGGTAGACAACATACACTTGTCCAAAACATGGTCAATAAACCACCGAAAGGCAAGAGTTCACAAGTTCAAACAGCTCCTTGCCTGGTATAAATTGTCAGGCTCTAATAGTCTACATTAGAAATAAGCTCTTGGTTCGCCTGGCAGCAGTCCCCAGGCTGATCCGGCATCGGCACCTTTCCCCGCCC
>NC_034608.1:50238873-50254369 GCF_900095145.1 Mus pahari
AAAAAAAAAAAAGAAAAAAAAAAGAAATAAGCTCTTTTTTTGCTCTATGTCTTTGGCCACTACCTTTACTACATTTTTAAATGGTATTTTTAATTTACTCTATGTTTTAAATTACTTATTTTTATCTCCCTATAATTCACTCCCCCCTCACATTTAGTCTGTTTTCAGTAGCATTTTAACATTGCTTTATTGGCTTTAAACCTCACGTTTCAATACCATTTCATTCATCTCTTATATTTATCTGATACTGCTTTGAAATGCCTTATTATTAGGAAATCTTTGTTTGGTTTTTCCTTTTCCTTCATCGTCTTTTCAAATCTTTCACTTTTCTGTCTTCCCTGCCGTAGCCTGCCTCTCTGGTTGTCTTTTTCTTTTCGTTTATTTTTGACTTGTTTTTCTTCCAATGAACTCCAGAGGGCTGTTAATGGATATTTCGAAAACTAATATTCTAGAAAATACTTGAATTTCTAGATACATTTCACCTATAAAATGTAAGTTAGGGACTAAAGAGATGGATCAGCAAATGGGAGCTCTTGTCACCCAAGGCTGATGACAAGCTCAGATTCACATGGTGAGGAAAGAGAACTCCTCCCTTTATCTTGTCCTCTGACCTCCACATGCACTCTGAGCACTTGCCTACCCAGGGGCAGGGGGCGTGGCCTAAGGGTGGGGGCGTGGTCGAGGGGCAGGGCTGAAGGGTGGGGTGGGGTGGGGCCAAGAGGCAGGTAGGGGGCCGGACAGCCTTGAAAGTAGAAAGGGAAGCAAGAGAAAGGAGAAGACAAGAGATATTTTTTTCCCACAAGAGGAAGGAGAAGAAAGACTAATGTAATATATGTGTAGTGGAAGTAAAAGATGGTGTCCCTACCCAGAAGTGGATCTTGATGAATTGGAGCCAGCCTGCTCTACATGGTGAGTTTCAGGCCAGCCAAAACTACCCACAAAAACCCTGTCTCTAAATTAATTAATTAATTAATTAATTAATTTAATTAAAAGAAAAAAGTCAAGGAGACAATTTGGTAAGAAGAAGATAGCCAGCAAGAAAGGGTCAGGGAAGAGGCAGAAGAGGGTTTTAGAAAAAAATTAAGAAGAATCAAGTGATGGCATGTGTATATGAAAATGCTGTGATCAAACACATTATCCTGTATTATATGGTAATATTTCTTAACACACACACAACCACCACCATCACCACTACCACCACCATCACCACTACCACTATCACCGCCACTAAAACTGGCCCAGTCTGAGCTGATGAACTGAGCACACAATGCAGCCCTTTATTGTGGCATAAATTGTCACCTGCTAGTAAAATAGATAAATGGATCAACTTCAGCAGTAACAAGCAACGTCGGCAGGTGGTGTGGTGACAGTATGAAAGACAGACTGGATTAGAAGTAGAGACCTCCAATGGCACCTATAAAATGGGTGTCCTCGTGCAGCAGGTACAGAGGCAGGGGAGTGCTGAGATATGGTGAATCCTGGGTGACTGTCCACGAAAGGAGCGCTTTGGTGTCTCCCAGCTGCGCCTGCCTTCCCCACCATGCAAGACAACACTGACAAAGGGCTGAGTGGGGCTTCAAGGAACTGCCAGATTCCATCAGGAAGGGTAAAGGAAGAATTGAGTTTGCCATATATTCGTGTGGTCAAAATTTACAAAGCCTACTGGGTAATGTTGTCTTCAGAAGTATTGGGAAGAGGGAAACACACAAGTTTTCAGCCTGTTGAAGGAATAGGAAGGGGATACAGTGAAGCTTACACTTAATAAGTAAGTAGCAGAATAAGATAACAGCTGAGCTAAACAGACAACCAGCCAATGCACATGTGGACATATTATATGAAAAATAGAAAAGAAAAATTAAAAAAGAAAATCCACTGTGGAAAATTTGCGTGCGACATTGGCAAAAAATCAAAGCAGACAAGAAAATGTAAAAAATAACAATACAGAAACATCTTATTCAGCATATCAAAATTATCAAAGGAAAATGTAATGTAAAATGTTGACCGATTTCCTTGGTACGGGAGTTGAGTCACCCTGCATCCCCATAGCTTGGAGATTCCCTATATACTCAAGCCAAAGAGTTGTATTTGCTTAACTGCTCTTTATCGCTCTTCTTTAAAGCATTAAAAAGTAACTATGTAAATAAAGAAAATAATAAAAAAAAAAAAAAAAAAAAAAAAAAAAAANAAAAAATGATCTGAGACATATTCGTTCTTACAGGTTGAATTCCTGGGGGGGAAAGCAACAATAAAAAAAGTTAACTTGCAAACAAAAAAAAAAAAAAAAAAAACCATGAATAGTGACTAATTTCTTGAAAAACAGTAGTAAAAATAACTATGACATTTATAAAAATATGAATAATGTATACTTTTCAAAGTGAACAATGTTTGTATTTAAAAGCACTAGAATTAAATCATTTTAATACTTAAAAAAAAAAAAAAAAAGTAACTATGGCCCACTTCAGGTTGTTTGGGCAGTGGGAAACATATGCATAATATAGTTTCATAAAACTGTGAATTTGAATTCTATTTTTCTTTACTTACATGGCCTCCCTTTATTTAAATACATTTATTTTAATTTCACCCCTCAGCGGTTCAGTTGTTCAAATAATCCATGCATAGATTGCTTAAATTTAAGCTCTTTGTATGTAAGTAAGGTAAATGGTTAGCATAAGTTATATTTACAATAACACAGGGTTTCTGGAGGACTTGTGTGAATTGAGTGGATTTTAACTAAGTTTCTGGAGGGTTCTGTGGGTAGAAAAGTGGGATTTTTTTCAGTGTTTTGAAGCAACTACGTTCCTATACTGAAGGAGGCAAAGTGCTTGAAATTGATGGCTGGATTCTGCTCATCCGGTGCCCTCAGTGGGGCCCATCCTCCATGCCTCTTACAACAATCCCTTCCCATAGGAATTTGTTGAGCTGAAATGCCCAATGACAACCTATCAGACAGGGTTTGGTTAGAAATGTAAAAAATGTACTATAGGCATTTGACTTTACAAATATGAGCCCTGGACGAACCGAAAGGATGCTGTTCTTGTGTCTTGTGCTCCAGTCTGAAGTCCACATCAGCAAGACAGGCCCTAACAGGAGAAGAAAGGGGTGATGGGAAATGTGTAAGCAGGGAACAGCACACGCTGGAAGTCGTGAGGTTGAGATGACCATCTAGAAGCTGCTAGAATGTTCAAGAACGTCCTACATGGAAATGGGTCCTCCTTATCATCATCTCGCTGCATAAGCACCTAGACAAGAAGCCCAAGGAAGATCCCATGAGAGACAGGAGGAATCCTGACACCAAAGCAGTGCGCCAGTGAGAGGTGATAAAGGTAAGTCACAGCAGTACACTGCTCCTGGGATTTCTTGTCATCATGAGAGAGTGGCAGACAGAAACAATTGAAGAAAGGAAGAATTTGTTTTAGCTCACAGTATCAGGGGATGGTTGTTGAACTTAGGAGAAGTGTATTCCATAAGAACTCAAGAAAAATCTATGATTGGAATGAGGTGCTTCTGGGCAGTGTGCAGTATGAAGAAATGGAGAGGGGATGGGGGTATGAGAAACTATTGTAACAGGTTTGGTGGTGAGGGAAACAGAATGTGGGGCAGTGAAGGGGAACAAAGGTCAGAGAGTTTTTGCTTTGTGTTTCAAGGAGAAGTGATTCGATGTGATATTTACATGCATATGTATATAGCGGATAACATAAACTGCTACTCCAGGATGGAAAAGAGCCACTGCAAGGACAAGGCACTTAGAAAGGTCAGGGGATTGTAATCCCATAGGAAGAATGACAGTATCAACCAACAGGACCTCCCAGAGCTCCCAAGGAATAAACCACCAAAGAGTATACATGGCTTGGCACCAACTACATATGTAGCAGAGGACGGCCTTATCTGGCATCAATGGGAGGGGAGGCCCTTGGTCCTGTGGATGCTCGATGTCACAGCATAAGGAAATGCTAGAGGGGTGAGATGGGAGTGGGAGGGTGAGTAGAGAGCACCCTCATAGAGGCAAAGGGGTCGGGGGATGGGATGGTGGGTTTGCAGAGGGGAGACTGGGAAGGGAGAGAACATTTGAAATGTAAATAAATAAAATAACCAATTAAAAAAAAAAAAAAAAGGAAGGGTCAGAGGATAGGACCAGGTGCACCAGCAGAGAACAACCAGTAACAACCTCCACAACAGTGGAGAGAGGGGAGACCTGGGGGTGTGCAGCAGGACTGCTCAGCATGCAACAGAGTGCCCCTAAGCAGAACCCGTGTGTCTCAGCACCTGTGCAGTGCTAACCCTGAGCAGCCACTCAGAACATGTCAATAAATAATGCAAAAATGCATGAAGGCAGAAGTTACAAAGATTCAGGAAATAACAAGAGGAAGGGTTATCACGTCCCGAGGACCCCATTCATAAAAAAGCTCCATTCAGGAAGGGACCATCAACCCCAAAGATTGAGGCATTATGAAAATGAAATTTGTAAGATCTAAACAGACAAGAGAGTACAGTAAATCCTGGTTTAGAGAGAGAGAGAGAGAGAGAGAGAGAGAGAGAGAGAGAGAGAGAGAGAGAGAGAGAACATGTCATACTTTGGTATTAAGCCAATTTCAAATCCAATCGCAAAGCACGAGCTTCAAAATATAGATTTAAAAAAAAAACAGTCTCACAGAAGTATTACTCAAAAGCAAGTGTGATTTAGGATCACTTTTCAATACCATGTTTATTTTGGGAAAATCGAAAACGACCAAACCTTGTCATCTGTTCCCCGGGTTTGTTTATTTTTTTTCCTCTCTCTCTCTTCTCGTTCTCCTTCCTCTCCCGTTGCCTGTTGCCTTCATTTAAAAACCGTCACATGCACTGTCAGAACACTAGGTTACAGATTGAAGTGCAAAAGCAAATAATGAGCAATTCCTTTTTGTAAAGGGGAGACTACATCCCCCTCGACTGCATGGGATGACAGCAGAGACAATGGAACTGGCTAGAATGTTCTCTCAGGGTGCCTTTCTCTAAGATGGAATAGACTCTTTGATCTTTAATGCTGCTGCTAGTTAATAAGCAATCTCAAGTCTAGCCTGCTCCTCCTAGGAGGAAGGTTGAAATCCAAGCCCCAAACACTGTCTTCCTGCATGTTCTCCCTAGAGCAGGAACCAGGCATCTCTGGCATAATTTAGCATCTCTCTCTGGCTGCCTTTGGAGGGCATCAGCCCTTACTGACCTGTTCCCCTCTCATCATCTCTATGTGGCTCTTACCTAAAACCCTTTCTCTGAATATCTCCTTGTTAGCTATTTCACAAGTCAGGAATCCTGTTGTTTCCTAAGCGTGTTAAATCATGTGAATCCCCTGGTATGCTCATAAAATATAAGATTCTCACAGAATCCTCCCTTGGATGTCATGAATCAATAGGTTTGGGACAGAGCCCAGGCTGCTCCATTAAAATGTAAATGCCTCAAAGCAGATATGAGAACCCTGGGCTCCTGTTTTATTCATTTTCGTTTGTTTGTATCTCTCCTCTTTCAGAGAACTGGAGGGTGCGCGAGCCACAAAGTGGTCTGAGAGAAACTTTGCCAGATTCACCCTGTGAAGATCATTATCCCAAGCTGCCTGTCAACTACTCAACTGGGTAGCCATAGAAACACTGTGCCCCCCCCCTCCTAACACACCTGCACTGTAAGAGTTCTGGGGTCCACAGCCCCAAGGATCTCTGCTCTGAGAAAACACCAAAAGGAACCATTCCCATCTGCCATCTGCTAAAGGGTTAGTTGTATGCTCACAAAAGACATGTTGAATGTCCTAACTCCTACTCTTACATCATGTGACCTTATGTGTGAACAGAAGGGGTCGTCCCCCCCCATACAGCTTTGTCCTTCCATTCGCTCCTTCTCTTCCTCTTTTCTTCTTAACAATCCATCAACCAGATATACTTACAGGGATAGGACTAACTGTCCATTGAAACATTGTGAACCTGGGGCCATACTCTTCAAAAAGAAACAGACTCTCTGTCCCCTGGAAACCATCAGTTGTCACTAGCTCCTCAGTTAGGGGTGGGGCTTCATGACTTCTCCCTACTCACTGATAAAATGCTGACTGCCTTGAACTCAGTCAAACACAGATGTTGTTGGTTTATGAATGTAGTGGCCCAGTCATGTCTAGAAGGAACTGTTTTGCCCTGGTTCTCCAATCTCTGGTTCTTAAAATCTTTCTACTCCCTCTTCTGCAGTTTTCTTAACTAGCCTGCTTGTTCTTGTCCTTATCTATTAGAGGAGAACAACTCTAAGTATCCATAACAGTGTGTGCGTGTGTGTGTGTGTGTGTGTGTGTGTGTGTGTGATTCATATAAAGATTTACTGAAATAATGTACGCAATAGTTAGCCCACTGTCAATGTGCACAACCCGGAATCGTCAGGCATAGAATCCCAATAAGGGATTCTCTAGATCAGACTGAACTGCGAAGGATTTTTTTTTAATTGGGTTAATTAAGGAGGGAAGAGGTACCCTGAGTATGGGCTGCACTACTTCATAGGCTGAGTCCTGAACTAATGAATGAAGTGAGCAAGTCCATGCATGCAATTTATGTCTCTCTTGTCCTGACTCTGGATGTCAGGATGCCTGGCTACTTCGAGCTCCTGCTGCTCTGACTTTCCCATAAGGTTGGACTCTAACCAGGAACTGTCAGGTAAAATAAACCCTTTTCCCCCTAAGCTGTTTTTGCTAAGATATTTTATCAAAGCAATATAAAATAAACTGGGACACATATAAACAACAATTTACATGGTGCCTGCTATATAGCAAGACTGAGCAACTGTTAGTAATTTCATTATCATAGATAGCACATGGGATAAATTTGATCATCCTTTTCTCTATGCATATATCTCGCCATCACTGTCATGGCTGCGGTCATCCTCATCATCAAGTCTTATATTTGGAAGGCATTGTGGATATTTAAAGTCTATGGAATGACCAGTCATTGGATACAAACAAGATGAGACAGAATGCTTGATATCATAAAAGCAAGGAAAACAGAAAATTAAGAAACATTAAGGAAGCATTTATTCCAAGCCATCCAAAAAATGAATACCATCTCTAACAAATATAGGCATTTTCATCCGCCTAGAACTCCAGAATATGACCTTATCTGGAAATAGTTTTTTAAAAGAAATTAGTTGAGAGATGGTACATTGTATTCAGCCACATCCTTCACGTTAAATGATTGATATTTTATGTATCTTATCATAAAGAGGCAAATATTCTTCTCCTTAGTTGCAAAAGCATAAAAATGGAAAGTAGAGATTTAAATACAGAAGATCACTTTTTAAATAAAATCGACAGAAGTTTTTTCAGTCTGAACAATCTATAGTCAAGTGTTAACTTCAATTCCTCTAATTAAACATTAAGTGAAATAAATTGATAATATAATTATAATGGGATGTCCCACAAATGTAATAATAATATAAATACTGTAAGTCTCAGCCTGCCTATAACAACTTATTCCAATATTTCCCTCCCTCTTATTATTTTTAACCTATAGATGCCTCTGGATCTATGGATGTATACACTCACTAACTGAACTAGAGGGAAGTTTGGTATCACTGGGCCCCAACTCTAATGCAATAAAACCTCATCTTAACTAGTTCCATTGGGAAAGGCTCAACACATTCTGATGTTCTGATCAGCACTCTTCACTATTGTACTACAAAGAAGAGTCTCAGAAACAATACCAAATGTGAAAAGGGTTCAAGCCACTCTTCTCAACTATGACAAAGTAAAGCAGAAGAGAATGAAACTTTGACATCTGGGACTTTTCTCCTGAATGACTCCCAAAGGCTAATGAGAAACTAAGATCTGTAACAATAAACAATTAGAAATATAGGGAAACTATTGGGGGTAGTGCAAAGTTCAGTGATGGAGCTTTTACCTGGTCCATGCAAGGTGCTGGATTTGACACACACACACATACACACACACACACACACACACACACACACATACACACACACACCACACCACACCACACCACACCAAAAGCAAATAACAAATGGAAACAAATAGGAACAAGAGCGATGCTTTGGAAGTGATTCTGAGAACACTGCCTAATGACACTCCAAGGCAATCAACATCCTTAAGGTATCACACAAAGGAAGTGACAGCATGAGCCAACCATTCGACTCACAACACCTGGAAAACAACAAAGTGAAGCTGGGAGAATAAAGAGCAAATGGAAAAAGAGGCACAAAATATACAGCATCTGGAGGCAGTGAGGCAGGTGACTCTGCGGGTGAAGGCACCTGCCCATCAAGCCTGATACCTGAGACCCATCCCCCTGGGCCCACGTGGTAGCAGGAGAGAACTGACTCCTCCAAGTTATCCTCTAAAAAATTTAAGTGGCAGAACTTCAAATATGGTAATAAAGTGGACAAATCTCCAACCAGGATCATTAAAAGAAATAGAGGGAGAACAGAAGTAGATGTATCAAGAGGACCCACACAAATGCATTAATGGGCAATATCCACAGTATAAAGGACAGTGCTTTTTAAGTCAAAAATCTTGAACCAAACTGTATGAACAGTGTTCCTGGAATCTCAGCACTGAGAAGCCAAGACAATTGAATCTCAAGTTCAAGGCTGCTCTTGAGTATAAAGTGGGGTGAGGTAGTCGAAACAGACAAGGGCAGAGGTATTCAGTAATATGATGAAGTAAATCTACCCTAACATTAAGCCATCAACATTCTTCACAAGTCAAGCCAGAGTTCATCTCCCTTGTATTTAGGGTCAGGTCAAAGATTCTCAGTCAACATTGTTCTGAAAGCCATAATGAGTAGCATCAGACTTTCATACACATATGCTGCACTCTATTGTATCTGAGAAATAAAGGAGACAAGCCATTTTCCATGCAATAGAATTAGCACGTGAGCATCACTCAGGCATTTATTCTCAAGTTCTTTATCTTTAGTTTCAGTTGAACTGTTTCTTTGTGTACTCTTCAAACTCTTTGAATTCTTTGACAAAGTTTATGAATGTTCTATTAAATTCTGTGTCCTGGGATTCATGTAGGTAGTTCTTATTGGCAAACATTTCTACAGGACTAGTGAGCTTTGGAGAGGCAATACTTGCTAGATCTTTCATGTTGCATATATTTTTGCCAAGAGATCTGCGCATGTGGGTTTGTTAGTTTTGTGTCTAGTATGGAGAGAGTAAGTTGGAGCAGCAGAGAGAATGTGCAAGTGGGTTGGGCCTCAAGGTTGAAAATGGTGTGATGGTTTATATATACTCAGCCCAAGAAGTAGCATGATTAGAAGGTGTGGCCCTGTTGGAGTAGGTGTGTCACTGTGGCTTTGGGCTATAAGACCCTCATTCTAGCTGCCTGGAAGCCAATATTCTGCTAGCAGCCTTCAGATGAAGATGTAGAACTCTCAGCTCCTCCTGCACCATGCCTGCCTGGATACTGCCATGTTCCCTCCTTGATGATAATGGACTGAACCTCTGTGATATAGTAACTAGATAACTTATGAAGATTCAGGCTGGAGACCTACTTCATGGATTCTCCTATGTAAATTCCAGGTAAGCTATAGGTTGCCTTGTCAGATAACGCTGGAGCAGGGCAGAGCTTTTGAAGCAGTACATCAAATATTAAGTTTTTGGCTGTTCACAAGCAGTCTAAAAGTGTCCCGAAAAGTGCAACACAAATAAATGTACAAAGCAAGAAGGGAACTAGAAGGATGTGAGGTACGGAACACTGCAGTGCCAATATGTAAAGAATTCTGATGAAACTGGTAAGAACAGGGTGAACGCCCAGTAGGAAAATGGGTCAGAGATATGAGTAGATAATTCATAAAAGCAGAAGTGAAACTTCTATTAAATCTGTGAAAACAGAATGCATACATTCAGTTTAACAAACAGGCAGGTTGTAAGTGAGTATAGCAGTGAAATGTGGTTGGTAATATAAGCTTCCTCAACAGATGTTGGAAGAGTTGGTCCCCTGCCTATACCAAGACAGGTTATGTAACATCTATCACTCCTTGGAATGCATTGATTCTGACTCAGTTAGTCTGTACGCAGGAAACTAACATCAAAAACAAATTATAAAAACGTTTGTCGAGGCACTGTAAAAGTGGCTCAGTGGCTGAGAACACCGGCTGCTCTTAAATAGAACCCAGGTTAAGTTCACAGCATCAACATGACAGTTTCAGGTCCAGAAGATCCAACACCCTTTTCTGGCCTCTGAAGGGCAGCAGCCATGCAGGTAATGAACATACATACAGACAAAACACTTACACACACAAAATAAAAGTAAACAAATATTTGAAATGGCTTTAATTCTGAGGATGGGAGTGGGGTCCAAGCTCTCCATATAGCCCAAGCTAGCCTGCCCAAGTAGCCCTGACTCAGTCTCCTGAGAACCAAAGATTAGGGTTACAGATTTGAGCTGCCATGACTACCTTGTTTTATTTTATAGCATAAAATTTAAGCCAAAGTAAGTACCTAGATATAGCAAATTATTAAATAAGCTGTACTTCATCCATGAGATAGCAGGATTAAAGTTTCTAAAGGATTTTAACTAGTAAGCTATTTGCTATACTAACACACAACATACGTAAGTTGCCTAACAGGATGTTTTGTGTGTTTTCACCTAAAACATCAAGTCCATTACCAAGTATAGCCCATGGTATTAGATTTGTTCTTTTTGAGTTTTTTTTTTTTTGACTGCTTTGAAGAGGTATTTGACAATAAATACATACTGCTTTTACCATTGGGAAGAAAGCAATTATCTTTGCAAAGGTACAAGAGAATCATACTGCTGTGTCTCCCACACTGATGTACCAGATCCATCAGAGTAAACACCCTTTGCTTCTGCTCTTACAAGCTCTCCGCTAATAGAGATGCTAGGTAAAACTCATCCATCTGCACTATCTGGCCTGTTAGCCAGATATTCTCCTTGGCGCCTGAATGATGCGCCCTATTAAACATTTCTGAATTGTGCCGAATAATCGAATTTTAAAAAGCTTGAAAACCTTGGAATTACTAACATACACAATCAGCAACCTTCAGGGTTCCCAGAAATCCAGGGGCAGTGATAGAGGAAGCTCAGAAACAAGAGCCTGCTGTAGCCAACTTTACCTATTCCTCCTCAGAATACAAAGATCAGGTAGAATTTAGGGTCAATTGAATTGGTACACAATTACAGGAAGTGAAATAGAAAGAGTGTCAGGAGAGGGAAGAATAATGGGAGTAAGAGGAGAATTGGTAGAGACAGAAGGGAAGAAAGTAGGCCCAAGTTGAGGTTCTGGGGTGATCTGTTGTGTTTGCCTGCGCAGGGACTTAACTTGGAAGAGACACAGGAACCCTGCTCTGTTTCTTTCCCCACAAACCTCAACTATATCTTTTATTAGCCCCATTTTACAGAAGACGGAGCTTTAAAAGGAATGAATAAAATAGCTCACCTAACCTTTACGTGGCAGATTATCAAGGTGGGGAGACATGCCAAGACACAGAACTTGAGTTGGCTCTTAGGCAGGATCCCGGTGCATATTAAAGACCCCTACTGCACCACAGTGCAGGGAAGTAATTGGAAGCACTCTGGTTTCCGTGACTCATAAACCTTATGCTCTTTAAGCATCATTTTGGCTGAGCAGACTTCCTAACCAGGGTTTAATAGCAGAAAGCATTTAAAATAACAATCTCGAAACTCTTTGCAACCTCTCCAATTAGAGTTAAATAAAGTATCTCCTGGAATTGGGGCTGTGTTTATCCATGTGGTGGGATAGCTCCTTGGTTTCTGGCATTTAACTGACATTCTAGTCTCATCTTCCTCTCAGATCTCAGGACAGTCCCTAAGGATGAAACAACCTGCCCACTCACGTGGATGTCTTGGCTCTTCCTCTTATGGTTCAGCTTGGCTCTTGTTCATATTCTAAATTAAAGCTACGAGACTTGGTTTGTCAGGTTGGACGATCAAACGTTCATATTCTCAGCACCAGCTAATGTTAAATGAATCATGGGCTCTATTGTAACTAACAAGAGAAGAGCCCCCCCTTACCCATGTCTTACAACCTCTTTACAATGACATTTTCCTCATATTTGAATGATTAGAAATAGCTTTGGGTCCAAAATAAATTCTTAAGCAAAGATATTCAATGTGTGGTTTCTAGTCTGATCTTGGGGACCGATGTCATTGTACCTGAATGGCTTGCTTCCAGGTTACCCTTTATTTCTGACTTAAAAGCATATGGATACAGCACTTTTATTCGACTTTATGAATAAATAATCCTAATAAACCAAGGAAGTATGACATAGCCCTTCCTTAGCATACTGGCATACTCAAATACACAAATGCATACAAAGGCACAAACCCACTGCTAAACTAATGTCTATCGGATGGCTGGTGTCTTTCCAGCCATATTTCTGAGATGCCACTACTTCTAGGCTCTTCAAGAGTAGAAACTTTGGGCGTGGAATGAGCAGGAATTAATACAGGAAGTTATAAGGCTGACTCGTGTCTCTGCTGCATCTGCCCCTTGTCCTTAACCACTGTGTCAGACTGATGTTAGTTTCCCTGCTAACCCCAGCTCTCTTCCCTGTGGGACAGAGCATTAATTTTCCTGACTCCCACTCCTATTTTATTTTACTTTTTTTAGTTTTTGGTTAGCTTCTATTTTGCTCCACTTTGTAGTTATCATTCTGTTTTTAATTCTTACTTTGGTTCAGCCTTTCAGGATCCCACCATAAGGGTGTCCTTATGACCCAGCCATATCTAAAACTCTCGCCTCATCTTCTGCAACATCTCTACACCTGTGGCTGCTCTGAGAGGAAGCTGAAACAAGACCTTGACTCTGTTCCTCATCCTCAGCATAGGTCTCTGGTATTAGCATTTCCTCCTCCTCTTCATCCTCCTCCTTCTCCTCTTCATCCTCCTCCTCCTTTTCCTCCTCTTCCTCCTCTCCTTCTCCTCCTCCTCCTCCTCCTGTTCCTTTTCCTCTTCCTCCTCTCCCTCCTCCTTCTCCTCCTCCCCCCCTTCTTCTTCCTTTTTTTGGCTTTTGAAGACAAGGTTTCTATGTGCAGCCTTAGCTGTCCTAGAACTCACTCTGTAGACCAGACTGGCCTCAAACTCGCAGAGGTCTACCTGCCTCTACCTCCCAAGTGCTCAGATTGAAGGCGTGCGCCACCACTACCTGTGTTCTCTAGTATTCCTAAGTTCCTCGCAGATATCTATCTTGCCATGTACAGCATATATAAATGATGAATAAACAGAAAGATGACAGACAGGTAGACACTATGTGCTTTTGTACTAGCCTGCTCCAAAACAAGAATTGTGCCCTATTACTTCCCTTTTATTACTCTATATTAGCTGAATATGAAAATCTCCTTATTAAGCTTGAGAGTTTGTCTCCCTAAAAAAGAATCAGTTACCTTTGCTTGAACTCAGACTTACCTGTAATTCTGGAGACTATAGTGAGAACTTCTTTGTTATGTTGCTACCGGAGCATACACAGGGAATTAAGGTCAGCTTCAGCGGCCTCGAAGAAATGTCCCCTCACGATAGAATGTATAGCTTACATGCATCACGAGAATTTAAAATTGGTGTTGACTCTCTTTTAGAAGTAAACAATTTATGTGTATCCACCTCTCACAGATCTGAATTAGCAAATTGTGAAATAAGTCTCCTACTTAGAAATCTTATTGATAAATGCATAGGTTTAGAATGTTAAGGACCATGAAAAACACCATAGCAGTCTTAAGCCAGCCCTCCTGGCACCACAGAAAGTGTGGTTTGCTGCATAGGAAGGAGAGAGGATCATACATCCTCCGTGTGCTTGAGCTTCATTCCCACACGGTTTGCACTTGTTATAGCTCAGCTGCTACATCAGTACCAGCCAGGAGAAGGCAGTACAGGCTCAACAACTGGCCCCTTATATTCTCCTTAGCACAAAAATGGACAGACCTAGGGAGAGTTCTTGATGTACAAATGCTTGTCCATGCTGTGCAGCCACTGAGGCTTTTCCCACAGGGCCACCATCAGTTATCCTGCAGTTTCACGCCACCTACCCCACTCTTCATCCCTGTAGGTTCAAGTCCACTCAAGGTGAAACTGGGTGACACCCCAGGTTTATAGTTTCTTAGCCCTACACTAAATTTCCTAGCATACTTTATGACCACTGCCTAAGGCGTTGTTACTCAAATGCAAAGTCAGCTGTTCAGTGTGTTGGTGTGGAAATTTTTGCTCTAAGAACATAAAATGTGAACATTGCTCACTAACTGCACGAGAATTCCATTAAGAATCTCCATCTTTCCTGTGGTAAGAATTTATTCACACTACCGGTATCCACTTCCAGTAAGGAAAAAAAAAAGATTCTCTCTGTTTTGAATGACCCACCCCCCCAAAAAAAGTGGACAAATCCCCACATTACGTTAGACAAATACAATTGTTCTACTGGACAGCATGCCTTCAAGCTTCAAACAGCACACTTTCCAGAATTCCCATTTGGGTAGCAGAACTTCCTGGGGGATTTATTATCAGACAGCTGTGAGCAAAGGTGTACACTGTAGGTCAGCAAGCATGGTGGTGCACTTCAGCCATTCTAGTCCTAGAGAAGCAGAAGTAAGAGTGTCACAAACTCAAGGCCAGACAGAGCATTGTGAGGCCCTATCACAAGGAAGTGGCATAGCTCATGGAAGCCTTCTTGCCTCCATCACCAAGGCTTCAGGCTAATCTCTCCACTGATGCCTCCTTTACGCTCCGCCTCAGGTGTACGGTCTCCACCTCCAGTCCACAGGGTCTCTGCCTCAGGTGTACGGGGTCTCCACCTCAGGTCCACAGGGTCTCTGCCTCAGGTGCACGGGGGTCTTCACCTCAGGTGCACAGGGTCTCCATGTTGCTCTAATGGCCACTCTCCTTCAATCTCTGTTTGTCATTCTCTGTTCACCCCTGTCCAAAGGAAATTTAATCTGACTCAGACCTCCAAATAAATAGTTTCAGGGTTTCTGATTTTTTTTCTTATTCTGACACTTAAAAACATAATAGCTCTATTGACAGCGTCTTTTGCCTTACATAAGCTTTGCAATTTTACAAGGTACCATTTGTCAGTTCTTGATCTTAGAAATTAAGACATTGGTGTTCTGTTCAGGAATTATTCCCCTGTGTCCATGTGCTCGAGGCTGTTCTCCACTTTCTTTTCTATTAGTTTCAATGTATCTGGTTTTATGTGGAGGTCCTTGATCCATTTGGACTTGAGCTTTGTACAAGGAGATAAGAATGGGTCAATTTGCATTCTTCTACATTCTGGCAGTCAGTTGAACCAGCACCATTTATTGAAAATGCTCTCTTTTTTTCCACTGAATGGTTTTAGCTCTTTTATCAAAAATCAAGTAACCATAGGTGTGTGGGTTCATTTCTGGGTCTTCTATTCTATTCCATTGATCTATCTGCCTGTCTCTGTACCAATACCATGCAGTTTTTATCACTATTGCTCTGTAATACAGCTTGAGGTCAGGGATGATGATTCCTCCAGAAGTTCTTTTATTG
>NC_034608.1:50254534-50257034 GCF_900095145.1 Mus pahari
CAAGATGGCCATTTTTCCTGCCAATCTACAAGCATGGGAGATCTTTCCATCTTCTGACATCTTTGATTTTTTTTCTTCAGAGACTTGAAGTTCTTGCCATACAGATCTTTCACTTGCTTGGTTAGAGTCACACCAAGGTATTTTATATTATTTGTGACTATTGTGAAGGGTGTTGTTTCCCTAATTTCTTTCTCAACTTGTCTATCCTTTGAGTAGAGGAAGGCTACTGATTTTTTTGAGTTAATTTTATATCCAGCTACTTTGCTGAAGTTGTTTATCAGCTGTTGGAGTTCTCTGATAGAATTTTTGGGGTCACTTAAGTATACTATCATATCATTTGCAAATAGTGATATTTTGACTTTTTCCTTTCCAAGTTGTATCCACTTGACCTCCTTTTGTTATCTAATTGCTCTGGCTAGGACTTTGAGCACTCTACTGAATAGGTAGAAAGAGAGCCCACTATAGCCTTGTCTAGCCCCTGCTTTTACTGGGACTGCTTCAAGTTTCTCTCCATTTAGTTTGATGTTGGCTACTGGTTTGCTATATACCCATAAAGGGCTAATATCCAATATATACAAAGAACTCAAGAAGTTAGACCCCAGAAAACCAAATAACCCTATTTAAAAATGGGGTACAGTGCTAAACAAAGAATTCTCAACGAGGAATACCGAAATGCAAACCATCACATCAGGGAAATGCAAACCAAAACAACCCAGAGATTCCATCTCACACCAGTCAGAATGGCTAAGATTAAAAATTCAGGTGACAGCAGATGCTGGCGAGGTTGTGGAGAAATAGGAACACTCCTCCATTGCTGGTGGGATTGCAAGCTGGTACAATCACTTTGGAAATCAGTCTAGCAGTTCCTCAGAAAATTGGACATAGTACTACATGAGGACCCAAATATACCACTCCTGGGCATATACCCAAAAGATGCTCCAACATACAACAAGGACACATGTTCCACTATGTTCATAGCTGCCTTATTTATAATAGCTAGAAGCTGGAAGCAACCCAGGTGTCCTTCAACAGAGGAATGGATACAGAAAATTTGGTACATTTGCACAATGGACTACTACTCAGCTATTAAAAACAATGAATTTATGAAATTCTTAGGCAAATGGATGGAACTAGAAAATATCATCCTGAGTTTGGTAACCCAGTCACAAAAGAACACACATGGTATGCACTCATTGATAAGTGGATATTAGTCTAAAAGCTCAGAATACCCAAGACAGAATTCACAGGCCATGTGAGGCTCAAGAAGGAATACCAAAGTGTGGATGATTCAGTCCTTCTTAGAAGGAGGAACAAAATACTCACAGGAGGAAATACAGAGACAATGTGTGGAACAGAGATTGAAGAAAAGGCGATCGAGAGACTGCCCCACCTGGGAATTCATCCCATATACAGTCACCAAACTCAGACACTATTGCTGATGCCAAGAAGTGCTGTATGGCAGGAGCCTGATATTGCTATCTTCTGATATGCTCTGGCAAATACAGATGCGGATGCTCTCAGCCAACCATTGGACTGAGCATCGGATCTCCAATGGAGGAGTTAGAGAAAGGACTAAAGGAGCTGAAGGGGTTTGCAACCCATAGGAAGAACAACAATATCAACCAACCAGTACCCTAAGAACACCCCGGAACTAAACCACCAACCAAAAAGTACACATGGAGGGACCCATGGCTCCACCTACATATTTAGCAGAGGATGGCCTTTTCAGACATCAATTGGAGGAGAGGCCCTTGGTCCTGTGAAGGTGTGATGCCCCAGCGTAGGGGAATGCCAGGGCAGGGAGGCAGGAGTAGGTGAGCAGGTGGGTAAATGAGTATCCTCATAGAAGCAGGGGGAGGGAGAATGGGATAGGGGGCCTCCAGAGGGGAAACTGAGAAGGGGGATAACATTTGAAATGTAAATAAATAAAATATCCAATAAAAAAAAAACAATAGTTTTCATTGCTAAGGAGCACTTAAAACTCAGTTTTCTCTGATCTCCAAACTTGGTTGAAAAGCTGAGTCAAGTAGGCTGCTTGAGACCCCAACACTGTCCTCTTTCTTCAAGTCCACTCAGTTGGTCTCAGTCCATTAGGACTACCCTGCCCATTTCAAGAAAAACTGTAAGTCCAAAAATAAGGCCTTATCAAGTCAGATGATCTTTGAAGAAAAGTAAGAATATAGGGATAATCTTTCCAGTAAATGACATGGGGGAAAGTAGATACTCTCATTCAAAGAACTGACTTGAATTCTTAGCTGACACACCTACAGAAAGAAACCAAAACCATATAGCTTCTAGAAGAAAACAGAAACCAGTTCTTCATCTTCAATCTTGACATTGTACATTTTAGATATGACACAAAAGCACAGCTAAGAAAAGATAAAACAACTGTGATTATATCATACAAAGAAGTTTCTGTAGAGAAAAGAAATTGACAAATCAAAAACCTACATGGGGAAACTATTTATAAACCATGAATTTCATAAGGGATTCGTATCAA
>NC_034608.1:50262034-50265480 GCF_900095145.1 Mus pahari
TCTTTTCACAGAAATCTCATGATACCTCCTGAAGCGCGTTATTGTAGAATTACTTCCCTTGTGAACTGAACCATTATCACTTCTGACCATGAGTTGGGCACTTATTCCGTAATTGCTTTGTCTCCAGCAAGTTCAAAGAGTTCAGAGATGGCAAACTCAGCACAGGGTCTACATACTGTCTGCTTTCAGTATTTGTTGAATGGTGGATGGATGGATAGATGGACAAATGGGTAGATGGGTAGATAGAGACAGAAAGATGAATGTGCATAAGCCATTCTAAATGAGAGGACTAGAATACCTTGGAGATAAGAATAGTAAAAATTATTATTATGGCCTTTAGCAAAGGGTTATGAGGAGGTTACTTAGAATAGAGATGGTTTAGGGTTAAGACTCAGTTTGAAGGAGACATTGTTGCAACTTAGCAACAAAAAACATGCAAGGTTAGAACCAAAGAAGCAAGTCGAATCTCTAACTACTGAAGGATATTCTAGACTTCAGAGCTAAGGAATTAGCATGAGTGTTTAAATATCTTTCTATCATATACATCCCAGTTCTCAGCACTGACAAAGAAGCAAGTCCTCAGGACAGAAAGTCACATCTGGAAGAAATGATGTGCATTTTGTTGGAACTTCGGTGTGTATTTTAGGGTCCTTTATTTCAAGCACGTAGTGCATGGCATGTGACGTTCCATGTAAATTTTAAGTTTCTTGAGGGCAAGAGCTGTTTCCTTTCTTGACATTCTTTAAATTACCACTCTCCAGTCACTCCTTCTTTGATATCTTACCCATGAAACAAGCATGTGTGTGATGCATGGAATACCTATATGTGTACAATATAGAACCTTCACCTCGAGTCAAATACTTCAACTGCTCTTATCTAAGGTGTTCCTGCAGGAAGCAGAACGAACGTGGTGAAATGACCAGAGAGGCTAGAGGGACCTGGCATGCATTCAGATAGGATCCTCCCCTGGATTATTAGATGTGTTTGACAACTTCACAGCTTCCTGCCGCTGCCGTTCCCATGGAAACAGGCATTGGATCCCAGAAACTCAGAGTGTGAGAGCTTAAACTAATCACTGTGACTAAATAAATAAATAAATAAACAGACCTTTTTTCTTTTTTCTCATGGGATGTAAATGGTGATTAGGTTAACAGACCCTAATCCCTTTTCCTGTGGGTGTGCTTTTCAGCAACAGCATAGCCATCTATCCGATTAACAAACTTTTCCTACACCTGTTCCTTCCAAGCTGTATAAACATCATTTCTCTACCAGTACTTCAGGATTCAAGAGGATCCCAATACTGGGCTTAGGTAGGAATTAGGATCTTGCATTTATTCGGTTATCTCTCTGTTGACAGATTGTTCAGAAAATAAGGCATGTTTGTGTTTCATACTGGAAAGGTTATGCTATGCTCAGAAGATTAGAGATTTAAGAACATATAATTTCCTAATGTCTGTATTTCATTTAGCTAAGCTACAGAGATATAGATAAAATATCACTGGGACTAAAGCTTGAGGATGTCTCTGCACTTAACATGAGTTCTGAGATTTTCCCTGAGATTAGTAGACCCTCGCTCTGGTGGTTCCAACTGCAATGCCCTAGAGTTTATGAATAGGCTGATTTATAGGCAAGATTAACTAGCCTACACCGTACTGTATAAAATGAAAAGGTAGGCTTCCTTTTCCATCTGATCCATGGACATCGTTTTACAAGAAGAAAAGCAAAGGCCATACTGGCTGCTTAGCTAACCCTAACTTCATAGCCTAAACAAGGAAGAAGGTGTGTGTGTGTGTGTGTGTGTGTGTGTGTGTCCCTGGAGGGAGCAAACCCTCTAGATTAAAGATACTGCAGATGACCCTGCAGCACTCCTGCTCAATGAGCACTGAAAACAGATGCCAACTTCTGGAGCCTTGAGCACAGCCAGAAAAGACCAACCGAACACAAAGCTGCTTGAACTCAGAGAAGAACAAACCTGGAATCCTTGTGGTTTCACTTGCCCCACCCCCACCCCCATGCTCACGCCTCTCCTCCTCTACCAGCAGACAATGCCTCAGGTACCCGCCTCTAACTGTCACCAAGGACTTCTGTTCTATTCCCCACCTACACTCAAGCAGCCATTCTAGTGACAGACAGTGTGAAGAAAATAAACTTTTCGCTTTCTTTATGTACTTAAAGACACAAAATGCTTCTATTTGCATTATAGTGATTCTTTAATGCTGTATAGCCTTTTTTTTTCATACAGCATAGAAATAGATGTGTCTTATTATTATTTTTTTATTGGATATTTTATGTATTTACAAATAGGTGTGTCAGTGCTCTGTTGCTGTGAAGAGACACGATGACCACGGCCACTCTTGTAAAAGGCAGCATTTTAATTGGGGCTGGCTCACAGCTTCAGAGCTTTAGTCCATTGTCATCATGGCGGGAAGCATGAGGGCATGCAGGCAGACATGTTGCTGGAGAGCGAGCTGAGAGCTCCACACCCAGATCTGCAGGCAGCAGGAAGAAAGACACTCAGCTTGGAGTGGACTTTTTGAAACCTCAAAGTCCACCCAGGGTAACACACTTCTTCCACTAAGGTCATACCTCTGGTCCTTGTCAAATAAAGCCACTCCCTGGTGATTAAGCACTAAAACACATGAGCCTGTGGGGGCCACTCTTATTTAAATCATCACAATATGCCATTATAACTTTAAGTATTAAACAGTTACGTATTTACTCTTTTCAATACTTTAAAGTTTACAGAAATCCATCAATATTTTCCTAGATACTAAAGAATATTTCAGTAATTTTAAAGAAAGTAAGAGAACACATTTCTGACTTAATAGATAATGGGCTTGTATTTTAAAAAAGTTTCATGTATAAACCATTTGCTAAAATGTCAAGGGTTCTCAAGTATACGTGTTGATCATTAAGTTGTATTATATATCATTTTTTTATTTCCTGATGTATTTTATAACTCCCATATTAGATATGTATTTATTTTAGTGTCAGAAAATACATAAGACAAAAACTATGAAACAATTTTCACCTACAACAATATAAAAATATATGCTATCATTATTCTGAAACATTGTACATGAGAGAAATAAATCTGGGTTACAAATTTAACACAATTATATAAATATGCCTCCCTGAATTGGAGACTGAAGCATTTGTATAAACCCAAGTTGGAAAAAAAATAAAAGCCTAGAAACAAGGAGACCCAAGAAGCATTAAAAATCCGTAGTGCCCAAACCGGGGACTTCAGATATCCAAAACAAGTCAGAAAAGTCACAAAAAGAACTAGTTAAAATACCCCAAAAATAAATTGATATAACAAGAAAGTCCATAGAACTAAATAACGTGAAGAGACACTTAGTCTTCATAAACGGGGAAGCATAGAGGAGGTAGATTCAGACAGGACTCATTGGTAATGAGGGCGTGGTGGGGTAAGGGCGGGGTGG
>NC_034608.1:50265503-50277653 GCF_900095145.1 Mus pahari
GGGTGGGGACGTGGCAGGCTGAGGGCGTGGTGGGTGAGGGTGTGGCACGCCAGAACCACCCGCTGCTGGGCGGAGTCAAAAGTGACTTCACCAGTAGTGAGAACAACCTGCTGAGAAATAACTCAAACATTACAACTTGCTCTTTTAAAGTGAAAGATGGAATTGTTTTTTTTACTAAGGGAGAGCGTGTCCACAACCAAGCTTTATCATCTCAGAAACTCCATAAGGATTCCCTACCACCCTTCTACAAACTAGTCGTCTCTTCCCCTGCCACCCCCTGGAGACACTCCTCTCGTTTTTTTTCCTTCCTGAGATAAACTAGCTGGCTTCTATCTCTGAGAATGTCTCTTTTCTGTGTATTTCTTATAAGGAGAATCACAACACCTAGGCTTCCCTACTCCCTTGAAGGAGCAAGCTGCAAGCCCAGTGAGCAATTACTAATTACAACCACGCCTTGTCAGTCAGGTCTTACTCTATATACATGATTAGAAGAAATTAAAAAAAAAAACAACAACAACAACAACAACAAAACAAGATAAGAAGCATTTACCTCACCGAATGTGATATTACAAAAAGAAAAGAAAAAAAAAAAGTAACCAATCTTCAGAATCAGGAAAGCATTTAATTCCATCAGTTACGCAGAAGGAGGAGGGAAACCCCGTGCAACCAAAGCCACCTATAAGAAAACAAATACAGGGAGGAAGTACACACACCCAAGGGTTCTTCTATTTGCAACTGCACTCAGTGAGACAGCGATAACAGACATTTATCCGCATCTCCCACGCCAGCGGAGAATCCCCCACTCCAAGGATTACGTTACTTTTCATGTTTCCAGTGCTCATAGCACAAAGTGAGCTTTCTCTTGACTGTATCTAACCCAGCTCTAAAAAACGGAGATTTGGTAATCCCTACACAGTCTAATGAAGCACTAAAGAGATAGCCATACATTTGCAAAAGAAATGCTCGTAAGGGGATGTCCAATTTGCAGCCAAACCAGAGACAAATAGATCCTTTTCTAAACTTCACAAACCTAGACTTAATGGAGTGAAAAACGTGGAAAATGGGTAGGAAAAGCAGCCACTTCTGTTCCCCTCTAAGCCAGTACTTTCCCCTGAACAACTGGAATGAGCATTTGGAGACTTTGTGAGGTAATGAATGCTGCGTCTGGAGGTGACTTGGAAACGGCCAGCACAGAGATAAAATGGGGTTTGTCATGCAGTTCGAAGCTTGGCAAGCCCTTGCTACTGAGCAACAGACAAGCCAGTAAGAAGCCAGAGATTGAGTTGTTGAACAGTCAATGATTCATCCACTAAAAGATAAACCAAAATCTCCCAGCCACATGATACCCCAAATTTAACTCTAAATATAATGGGGAAGATCATGGATTTCAAAACAGACAAAAGAGGTGAAAGCAGTTGTTTTCCTGGATTTGCATAAATGTAAGGTATCCCAGCATTGTCAAGGAAAGCAATAATTTATGGCACTAATACTTTTAGATATCAAAGAATATTCAAGCTACCTAATAATTAAATCAGTAAAATAAATATTACTGGAGCTATTATAATGGACAAAAAGTAGATTTTGATATACAGGCAGGATGAGTTCCCATACAGTAAGATTTGTAGCCAGTAAACAAGACAGCAGTCAGTGGATAGGAAATGCCTAAGTGGAGAGGATGTGTTCTGGCTAAATTGATTTGCTAGACTGTTGTTAAGAAGAGGCTAAGGTGACCCACTGTCTGGGGTGGGCTGTCTTCATATAAGCTTTCTAAATGAGGCTGCGCAGTTGGGTGGGATACTGAGTGTGACCAGATAATAAACGTAGGGTTCTTGGTAAACTGACTTCAGCAGGACATTTGTTGTAAAGGACCTACACAGATGTCAGCTGAAACCCAAGGTTGAACCTGACTCAAGTCACATAGGAGAAGTCTTCCTCCATAACTCTGGTAAATATTTAATATTGGAAGATGATATAGGAAACCAAGGCACATGTACACACACACACACACAAAATAAACTGTAACACGATCTTTTTTCCCCATTTTGAAACTAAAATATGTCATTAACAAATTAGTTTTTAAGTTAAAACATTTAATTGACAAATACTATGCAAAGTTTATTATATAATGACTTGGTATGTGTATTTATTGTATAATGGTTAATACAATCAAATTAACAATGATGGTCAAGGGCCCCATCATTTCTTTGTTCATCTTGTAAATAAAAGTCGCTATGCTTACACCAACACCTCACCCTTTCTTCTGCCGAATCTCCTCACAAGTTCTGTTGTGCCCACTCCTTCTATGCATTTCTTTGTATTCCTATATAGCCTTGAGATCACTTGAGAGATGTCTTCCTGTATCTGACCGAACATAACTAACAACATGATGGAAGCCCTGCAGACTCACCCTCTGCCACTTCCTGCCTTGAATACCAACTTTACCTTCCTGCTGCTACTTAAGCATGTACGCCAAGCACAGCCCCAGCCCACGTGATTTGCACATCTTCAGCCTGCAGATTCCCATGGGGTCCACTCCTTCCATCCACTTAGACCTCTGGTTCTCAAAGAGAAATCACTGAACAGCCTATCTACAACACCAGCTTCCTCCTAGCCAGAAAGTGTTTATGTCTGCACCCGACTTCACCTGAGTGGAGATTATCACTCCCTAATACTATATTATGTGGCTGATCTGTTTAGTGTCAGCATCCCATACTATTGTGTGAGTATTATGAGTGTTCTAAAAATAGAGACTGATTTGCTCATTGAAGAGTTCTTAGAAACTCCAACTATATTATCTGGAGCTCGAGCATTTAAACCTTCCTATATCACTAAATGTGGGGGACTCTGAACAGCACAGGGTAATTTTATTTCTTCCATCCAACCAGAGAATCTCTTCCCATGAACAATAGGAGTAATTGCAGCCAGACATAATGGTGCGTGCCTTTAATCACCATGCTCAGGAGGCAGAGGCAGACGGATTTCTGTGAGTTTGAGGCCAGCTTCTACATAGCGAGTTTCACGACAGTCAAGACAAAACAGAACAAAAAATAATAGTTTACACTTACTATTGGTACTCATAAGTATACATGATATTATTACTTATTGGTAAATTTAAACTTATTTCTACATCATTTAACTTTTAACCATATTAATTCTTGCTTCTCTCTTTATCCTTCAGCTTTTTGAATGGATTGAGAAATTTTTTCCTTGACCCTTCACTTATTTGTATAATTAATGTCTCTGATGGTTTTTTCTTTATAAATTTTATGTACCTAGCATTTTTCAGATGATAAATCTAATACATGATTATTTAATAAGTGTATGTTAGTAAGCAGAATTCTGAGTATTTTTCAAATTCCTCACAGCTGAGTTTGTTGTACTTGACAGCAACTGTCTTGGTTATGATCCCTAGTGCTGTGATAATATCTCACAGCCAGAAGCAACTTGAGTAAGGAAGGGATCGTTTCATTTTCCACTTCTGTATAGCAGTCCATCACCGAGGGAAGCCAGGGAAGGAACTCAGGCATGGGAGGAATTTGCAGGCAGGAACTGAAGCAGAAGCCATGAAGGGCCATTGCTTTCTGGCTTGCTTGCTCTAGACTCACTCAGCCTGCTCACTTATGGCACCTATAACCACCTGCCCAAAGGTGGCAACACCCATGGTAGGCTGGACCCTCCCCAGTCACTCGTTAATCAAAAGAACTGCCCACAAGCCCGTCTGGTGGGAGCATTTCCTCAACTGATGTTTCCTCTTCAGTGACTCTAGCTTGTGTCCAGTTGACAGTCATTGACCTACTATGTCCCAAAGGACACTTAACTGCTGCCAGTGGATTCTGCAGAACTACCTAGGAGTTCAAACAGCAGCTGAGTTCTGGAGTGACACATAAACCCACACCTACTTCCCTGTAAGCTTCCTAAAGGGCAGGTCACTCTCCTGTCCAAAAGTCTGATGGAAATGTTCCCTGCTATTTCCACTTTCAGTCCTCAAAGAGAGAGCATCAAACCTGGTATTGTGTGATAAAGAAGTTAGCTCTTCCGAGAGAGGTCCTGCCTCAGCCCTTGGATCCTGGAAAGTACTCTCTGGGCCCTGGAATGTTACAGGTCTCTCAGTTTGTGTAGAAGCTGTGATCATCCAGCAATGTGACTTAGAGTAGAAGCTTTGGGTCACACAGTGTCAGCCCTGTCTCCCGATGGTCTGAAGATATAAAAAACGTAAACTACAGAGCAGGGGCGTCTCTCACCTTGATGAGTATCTCTCTCTTTTACTACAAGGTGGACTTCCTTTTAACTCTGTATGGGATTGTTAATCACGGGAGGGGTAGAAGCTTGGGGTCACACAGTGTCAGCTCTGCCTCTGCGTGTGTTAGCTAACCACGTCTAAACTGAACTCCGGTACACACCCTGTCTCTGTGTGCCTCAGTGTTAACACAGAGACGGGTAACAATATGTTCATGACTGGTGTTATCAGCCACAAATCATCCCAGACAGAGTTCATGCTAATGACCCCATTCGAGAGGACAAATGGAAGCTGTGTGCTTTGAACTGGTACTTGCCCATCTGTCTCGCCCTGGCTGATAATAGGCATAAGCCAGAATGGAATAGCTCTCGATAAGTTATGCATCCTTTCAGCACATTATTAAAATTCAGTGTTCTTGAGGGGGTGGGGGGGATCATGTATTTTCCTGAGTCTGCAGGTATAACAACAGAAGCAAAGAAAAAAAAATCAGTCTTTATAAAGAACAATAATCAACATTACCTAGAAATACGACTTAGGAAGGAGTTCTTAAACTTAATTTCTGGTTATCTTATTTTAGAATACACTATATGAAGATGTTAGGTCTGTAAGGACATTGGAAACATGTCTTTATACAGTGAGTTATTCCAACACCTTTCACTTGAAAAATTTCAAGTATATACAATAACAAACAATAGACAAATTGGTAGGATGTAAGGAAAAGCGACTGAGGCTAAATATCTGACTGAAGTACATCAGATTTTAAGACACGACCATCTGGAATGCACGCAATATTTTGGCCAGCTTGTTTCTTAACCTTAATGAGCAAATAGGCTGTGACAGATATTATCATGCAAAAGAATCATGACTAGATCCTTCCACACTTAATCCAGTTTACCCAACGTTATCTGCATCCCTAGGCTTTAATAAGCCCATCAAGGGCATCTGATCAGAACAGTTTTAAGTGATGCAATAAGGAGCTGAAGAGATGGCTTAGCATTCAAGAGAACTTGCCACGCTTGCAGAAGACTTGGCTTTACTTCCCAGCACCCACATGGGAGCTCACAACTACCTGCAACTCCCAGATGGCCCTGTAACCTCTCTGGCTTCTGTGGGCATCGGGCACTCAGGTACTGCACACGCCTACAAGAACCAAAACACTTGCATTAAAACATAAACGTATTTTATGTGTATGGTGCTTTGCTTGCATGCATGTCTGTGTGTTATGTGTGTGGTGGGTCTATGGAGGCCAGAAGAGAGTGCTGGATCCCCTGAAACTGGAGTTACAGAAGGTTTCGAGCCACCATGTGGGTGCTAGGGATCTAACCCAGGTCCTCTAGAAGAGCAGCCAGTGTCCTTAACCACTGAGCCATCTGTCGAGCCCCAATGAATAAAAAGTTTAAGAGGTAGAATAAAATACCACAAGAAAAGGGTTTTCTGTAGTATTCTTGACACCAAGTATGACCCCATAGTCACTCAGTGATCCTCTTCAAAGACTCAGGTAAAGAAAAAAGGTCACGGTGGGTACAGACAAATGTTCGACCAAATAGCTAGACTGGATTCACAAGCTTAGCGTGAGGGTGAAGCCCATGAGCTGCCACTGCAGAGTGAGAACTCAGACTGCCATGATCTGAGTCTTTGTTGCTTCCTTTAATGTTTCACCACGGTGAAAGGCCTTGAGCAAGAAAGAGTATCGTGCACAAACAGGAAGGGAAACAATCTACTGAAGACAATCCAAAAGGATGGGGAAGAGGAAAGGCAAAATCAATATTAACTTTGTAGTTACTTTCATTAATGTACACTGCATTTTACTCTAAGGCTTACTATCTAAAGCCAAAGATCAAGATAGAAATCTTGTCTTAGTCATCCATACAGAGGTCAGGGGAAGCCTGCTAAAGAACCCATAGATGGTGAGAGCTGTAAATTTTTGAAGTGTTAATTGAGCTGGCTTTATGTTTGGTATAAAAGAGAACGTGATGCATAGAAACATATCTGGAGGAAGAGACTGGGTATTAGCTTTTAGAAATCTCTTAAACCATCTCAATATCTTTTTTTTTTAATCCTGTAAATGAGACTGGGCCTTGTAAATTGCTTTCCTGTACAAACATGAACTTAAATTACAATGGAATATATAGGTTTAAAAAACAGAAGGAAACAGTATGTGAGTAGACAAGATAGAAATAGTCATCATAGTTAAGGAGGGGCTATCAATTCAAAGCCTTCTTTAATTTCTAGCAATAATTTAAGCCACACTGTCCAGATGACTAGACTCTCCTAGTGTTTAAACCCACCAAGTGCAAATTGCTGGACTGAGGCCCCCAAGACTCAGGGGGAAAATGTCTTATACCAACACCAAGTTCACAAACTAACCCTAAGGAAGCAAGGAGCGTAATAACTCAAAATGGGTGCTAAAACCACAGAATTCTGAGCTAACAGAGTGCCCTAATAGTAGAGTACATACTTAGCAATCATGAAGTCGTGGGTTTAATTATTATTCATGCAAATACCATATATATCATAATGAAAAAGGAGAAAATGTGAGGACAGGTGATCTTGAAAAATAATTGGGAACAGAAAAAAATCAGTGTTAAAAATTAATGAGAGGATTTTCTGGTTTAAATGTTAATGCTTCCCAATTTTTACACCAAAAGACTAAGGGTGATATATTCACAGCCGAAGTATGTGTATATATATATATATATATATATATATATATATATATATATATACACACACACACACACACTACAATGTACATTGGTTTTTAGAATGAAGAGTGAACAGGCAATAATGTAGCTAGACAGGGGATAGAAAATCTGCAGAAGTCAAAGGCAATACCCGAGTGCAACAATGGATATTAATTATCCATTCAAACAGCTTTCCTAACACAGAGGATTTGACCCAAATGGCTTTTAAAACAATAAAGTTGGGAAATGACTGGTATCATTTCTAAATTCTAGAAGTACTATGCATGCCACAGTTTCATTTGTAAAATTTCAAACAATGTGGCACACAGCAAACCATTCACCTGGTCTCTGAGAAAAATTTGTTGCAGGTAATTTCTTCTTGCTTTAAAAATAATTAAATAGAAGATAAATAGCTTGGAAATTTCTCTTGAAAATACTGAGATACGTTTTGGGTTCAGTTTGGTTTGGTTTGCGCTGGTTTGGTTTGGGTTGGGTTTGGTTGTGTTTGTTTGGGTAGGGTTGGGGTTTTTTTTGGGGGGATGGGGGTGAAGAGGGTCTTCCAAACATAACAAAGTGCAAATGCCAGACATGGCTGCTTGTGAAACTGCCCAATGGAGACAAAATGCATGCAATAACTGTTTAAAGACATTGGCTAATTGTCAGCACCGCCTGGGAAATCCAAAGAGAGGGTAAATCTCTCTGAACTAGAGTCTCTCAGAGGCTAAAGACCACAGTTCATGAGTAAAGGCAGCTAATAGTGCAGAATACTGAAGAGGAAGAAATTACACAGAAAAAAAGTGATGCAGAAATCTGCCCCTGGAGTGCTTGGCCCCGCACTGTGCCATGTGTGCGCGAGAGAAAGATTCCAGGGGATGAGCAATGATAAGCTTTCAACAAAAAGCAGCGACAGGGAAGCGGAAGGCTGAACCCTCTGAGGGAGCATGGGAGGTGTGTGTGTTGTAGCGGACACACAGAGGCACTGTCTCAGTTAGGGTTAGTGTGACTGTGGCGGGTTTATTTCACTCTCAGTTCCATATAACAAACAGATCATCATCCAAAGCCGTGAAGACAGGAACCCAAACAGAGCAGAAACCTGGAGGCCGGAGCTGATGCATGAGCCATGGAGATAGCACCACCCACTATGGTCTAGGCCCTCCCACATCAATCAGTCACTAAGAAAATGGCCTACAGGCTTGCCTACAGTCCGGACTCGTGGAGGATTTTTCTCAGTTGAGGCAACCTCCTAGCAAATGTTTTTAATTTGTGTCCAGTTGGCATAAAACTAGCCAAGCCAGATGCCTTTGCACATTTGAACATTTTCAACATCTTCAAACAGACCCAACATGTCCAAGCCTGGGGAATGAAGCCAAAACAAAGGTGGAGTGAAGATCATTCTGTATTGACTCTAAAGTGGACATTTAAGGGGACTTCGAAAATGCCATGGTACAGAAAAGAATTGACCCCCCCCCCAATGCAGAACCTGTAAAAAGCTTTAAAGAAAGGGGATGGAGCCAGACACTCACCAGTGACCATCATTCAAATGCTGCAGCTATGACAAAAGGAATTTAGGTGCTTTTAACAATGGATGACTGTTTTCAGTTCTAGAGGCTAGGGTAACGAATTCTGGAGTTAATATGATCAGGTTTCCAGTAAGTATCCTCCTAGTGGCTTGCAAATGGGCATCTTTTTACTGGGCCTTCATGTTAGACACGTAGGAAGACACTTGCCCAACAGAGGCAGCTCTAGTCTCTTCCTCTTCCTTTGAGCATACCAGGGACATCACGGGAGCCAGCTCCATGACCTCGTGTAACCCAGTTATCTCCCAACGCCTTACCTAGAAACATCATCATATTAGAAACACTTCAAACATGGAAAGCAAGCGAGGTGTGAAGATTTAATCTACTAAAATGTCCACTTACGAGCCAGGGAGGTGGCTTGGTGGGTAAAGCACTTGTCTTCCATCATGAGGAGCTGAGTTTAGTTCCCTAGAGCCCAAATAAAGCCAGGCATGGTGGCACATGTCTGCAAACCCTATGTTCCTGTGACAAGATGGGAAGTAGATTCAGAGGAGTCCCCAGATGCTCACAGGCCCCCAGTGACAAGAGACACTGTCTCCAGAAGGGTGGAAGAGAAGAGTTAACCTCTGAGGCTGTCCTCTGACCTCCATGTATAAAACATAGTTCGGGCACATATGTGCATGCACACACACACACACACACACACACACACACACAAATTATTATTATTATTATTATTATTAATAATAAATGTAAACTATCCTTCACTAAATGTGACAATAGAAAAAAATTAACCTAAAACAGTAAAAGGGTAATAGATTTCTGAGAGTGATGTGTAAAGTGAAGTGTCAATTGTCCTGTAACACATAGCAGAATTCGAGCCTTCTTAAGCTACATCATAAATAATATAAAGGGGGGATCTAATGAGATATCCATATTAATAGGAAAAATAAAAGAGGCATAAGTTATGGTAATTTTAAGGATGATCAGTACACAATATAAAAATTTAAACAAAAAAATTATTTTAAATATTAAGATTAAGCTAGGGGGAAAATAGAAATGAAGTAGTTTGATAAATGTTTCAAAATGCAGTACAAAATCTAGAGTGTCTCCGACAGATGGTGCACAAAAACTGGTAAATAAGAATGAACTAGAGACTGGACCAGAAAGTTGTAGAGTTGCTTAGAAAGATGCATTTAGAGAAGAGGCCATAGCAAAGCTTAAAGACCCAAGGAGACCTTCCATGCAGACTGGGGACAAACTCCAAATTTGCAAAAAAGGGGCACACATAGATACAGCCTCGAAACTGTCTTATTTTTTTCTGAAATAAAAAATAAGCCTTTAAACCCCTTGATCCTTTTTAAAGCCTATAAAAAGACATAAAAATCAAACAGTAAATTTTCAAACTCAGAAAGGCGATGAAACGTCTTATTTACAGTCTGAGGAGGGAACAATTACGTCTTCTCAAATACTGGAATCGACTGAAACCCAAAATCATAGATGACTAAGCAGAAAGGTATTTTAAACTATGCATTGTACAGAGTTTTAGCCTCCGTGATGTATGTATGTCATACTTGTCCAAAGATCAGCACTCCCATCTAGAACAGAAAAGTCAGATGAGATACAAAAAGCAGTCTTTTCAAAGGCTGGGTATAGTGGGTGGGTCATGCAGCCAAGGCAAGAAGATCGGGAGGTTAAGACCAGCCTGTGCTACACACAAGGCCCTGCCCCAAAGAAAAGAACTCCACTTTGAAAGCAGAGGAGAGCCGCTGAGGTAACAAGAGCCAACGGAACTATTACTTCCGCACATAAGAGGAGAAAGGAGCAGGCTGGCTTCCGCTGCTGCCACCTGCCTTTAAGTTCTAACGAAGTTACAGGAGCCAAAATCTAGAGCAAACTCAGCAGCGTACCTGGAGGAGAGCTGCCGTGGAGGTGGGAAGAAGTCAGCAGATGTCTGAGCAGAGATGTGGAAAGTTTCAAGCACTTGAGAGATTTTCTTCCCCAGAATAGGTGCCCGATCCTGAAATAATACGTGGAAGGAGCCTAAGGAGAAGGAGGAAGCTTTTGAGAAGCAAAACCGTATTATGTTTAAGGTCTCAAACGTTCCCCGAAGGTTCGAACGCTCAAGGGTTCCACTGGGAGGTAGAAGCATCAGGAGTCTGTATTGGTGAAAGGAAATCCTCTTAAAGGGGATGTTGGGAACCAGGGACTTTTCTTTCCTTTATTTCTTCACCAAATAGCTATGTTCCCCTAGACTCCTGCCATGATAGTCTACGTTACACAAGCCCTAAAGCAATGGCACCTACCAATCATGGGCCCCCACACACACAAATCATGAGCCAAGTGATCCTTTCTTATTAGTTGATCGACCACAGATATTAGTTATCAATTACATCAGAAAATTGGCATAGAGGTGCGTTTGGGTCTCGCATCTGAGAGAATAGGATCTGAAGGCCACAGAATAAAACAGAATAGGATAGGATGCTCACCCCCAAAGCCAAATAAGAATTCTTGGTGGTAATGTGATATGCCAGGTGTGAGCCAGAGGTGATGTAATGTGTGTCTTAAGTCACAAATTTAGCACAGAATCTTATAAACTATCACAACTCACTGTAATGAATTTATGGACCCACCCAAGAGGAAGAGTTAGTGCCCAAGAACCTGGAGCCTAATGATCACTGGTATTAGCCATTGAAATATTCTGTTACAAATAAAAAAGATTGAAATGACCATTATGAATAAAACAATAAACAGTCCCAATTTTAGAGTTAACTACAAGAACCTTAAAGGTAATTATGACTAATAAGCAAAATTAATATGAAAGCAGATTCTGATGTCTATTCTCAGTTGTCAATTTGACTACGTCTATAATGAACTGCAATCAAGAAATGGAGGGCACACCTGTGATCCGGCTCCTGCTCGCCTTTGATCCAGATCTTGAGGGTCAAAGACACAGGCTCTTGCCTGGATCTTGAGGTGGAGTGACACATGATTTTGATCAGGATCTTGAAAGCTGGATGACTCACACCTTTAATCCAGATCTTGAGGCATACCTTTAATCTGGGCCATACCTTCGGCTGGAAGCCTATATAAGGACAACAGAAAAAGGAACGATCAATTAATTCTCTGCCTGCTCGCCTTCACTCTGCCGGCACATTCATTCCTTCATTGGCACTGGAGCAGACTTCTCTGGGATGCCAGCTTATATGGAAGATGAGCTGAAATACTCAGCCTCATAGGACTGAGCAAGTACTAGATTCTTAGACTTTACCTTCACAGCCAGCCATTGTTGGGTTCGTTGGACTACAGCCTGTAAATCCTCCCAATAAATTCCATATGTATATATACATATATACACATATACATATATATATAGGGAGAGAGAGAGATTTATTCTATAATGTCTGTGACTCTAGAGAATCCTAATACATAGACAAATGCCAATAAAGGAGTTGGTAATTTGTGATAGAACCTTCCCCTAATGAATAAAGACTTCAAGGGGCCAATCAATGGGCAGTGGATAGAGAAGGTGAGCTGGGAGTTTTAGGGAGGAGAGAGATAGGAAAGACAAGAGAGAAGGAATGATGATGGAGGAAGAGAAAGATGACCCAGATTCCATGTAGCATTAATAGCCACAGGTAAAGCCGGGCGTGGTGGTGCATGCCTTTAATCCCAGCACTTGGGAGGCAGAGGCAGGCGGATTTCTGAGTTC
>NC_034608.1:50277673-50286931 GCF_900095145.1 Mus pahari
TGAGTTCCAGGACAGCCAGGGCTACACAGAGAAACCCTGTCTCGAAAAAACCAAACAAAAACAACAACAAAATAGCCACCGGTAGCTATGAATATCTTATAAGGGATGGATAATTGCAGGACAATTTGTCTTATCTAGGTGGGAAATTTATATTCTTATCAATTGCCTCTGAGTAATTGTGTGGATATTTTACTGATATAAATCTGACTAATAAATTACAAGCCTCTAGAGTTTTGATTTTACTGGGTTACAGGGATTTGGGGCCGTTGACCACGTGGTGAAGATGGCTGGGAATGTGAGCAGAATCCACAGCAAGAGAACCATGAGATGGGCGGTCGCTGCATGGGGCTAGCCACGGAGGCGGCAGGACCACCAGGGCTAGATTGTAGCTGGTGACAGTGTGGGATGGTGCCTTTTTTTCTTTTTTAATTATATCATGAAATAGTAATATCATGCATATAATCCAAACTGTAGAAAGGTGTTGAATGGAAATTCTAAAACAACAGGACATAATGTCAAGAGTCAGAACTAACTAACTAGCTTGATTCATTAACACACTAGACACAGCAGAATATAAGTTCTAGAACTTGATAAATAGATAGACAGGATAGGGAAGAAAGGGAGGAAGGGAAGGAGGGACGGGGAGGGAGGGAGGGAAGGAAGAACAGTAACACATTAGACACAGCAGAATATAAGATATTGATGAATAAATAAACAAGAAAGAGATGGAGGCAGAGGAAAACACACACACACACACACACACACACACACAGGGTAATCAAGATAGATATGAATCAGGGAAGAAATGGAACAAACAGGCAAGAGGCATTGCCAAAAAAAGGGGGGGGGGGAGGAAAATGAGTTAAAGGCCAGTTGGAACAAGTCGTGGCAAAGGTTTCTCAAAACTCATGGAACATTTTAGATCATTGTCAGAACCTCCTGATTGATTGGCCCTTTTATTCCACTTAAAGTTCCATCTTCATCTCTAGAAACATTTTTATTTTATTTCTACTTCAGTCCTGAGGTTGCTTTCACAGACGGTCTCTTCCCATCCTCTGACCTTCAATCTATTTGTGTCTTTCCTTCTAAGTCCCTCTGCCATTGCCTTTCCTCACAAAGATCCTGCCTGAGGGCTGGGGGGGAACACACTTTTGTGCTCTCCCAGCTGTTCTGTTAGGTCACTCTTCCCATGCTGCCCTTCCCTCAACTGATGCCCAGAAAAAATAAATTAATTAATTTAAATGCATATATATATACATACATACATATACACATATTATGGGGATTCCTTGAATATCCCACAAGCAATCATACACACACATACACACACATGCACACATACCACCTCTGAGACACCCCCCAAGTACCCCCAAATACACCAGTAACAACTAAACTCAAATCACCCCCAACCTCTCTAAAATCTCTCAAAAATCCACACTGAGTAACTGAGAACCGAGATTCAGATTCTTCCTAACAAATGTCATAGGAACCAAAATTTGGCAACAATGAAAACAGACCCAACCCCCTGCTCAACACAGGCCAGCTAGAAATCCATATCCTATACGCATTAAATGAACTGATGTACATGCCAAGGTCACATAAAAAAAATAATAAAGAACAAGACAGTATGTTACCCCTAAAAGACCACCTGTCCTACAGAAATCTTCTCTAGCAGGAATTATATGAAACTCAAGACATTGAATTCAAGAGAACACTTATACACACAGAATTCAAGGAGTTTAAAGAGAACACAGACACCTTCAGGTCTGATTAAACCTGTGATTAAATTCAAGAAAACACAAACAACAGCTGAACAGAATAACAAAGATAATTCAAGATTTAAAGAGTAAATTCAATAAAAAGATAAAAATATTGAAGAAAACTCAAGTTGAAATAAAGACAGAAATAAAACCCCAAAGAGCCAGTTAGAAAAGGCTTAACAGTATAGAACAGACCGTGGAGAAGACAGAAAATAAAGAAAAAATACGCAGGAATTTGGGGTCACCATTAAAATATCAAGTCTACAAGGAGTGGATATAATGTAAATAAAATGCACTCACATATGAAATTTTCAAAAATACAAATAAATATAAAAATGAAGTTTATCTCCTTTGTTCATGTGCATTATTTTTTATCTAATCTGACCACTTTTGCCTCTTGTTTAGACTATTTGTTTTACCTATCTTTAAGGCTATTGTTAATATGGTGAGATTTCCATCCACCGTTTCATGTTGCCTTGTATAGCCCAAATAGTCTTGTTTCTCTAGTCTCCTTTCCAGTTTTGCTGTTAAGTGGTATTCAATTGACTTTATATTTTAGTCGTTTCCTGACTAGTCATTTGTTTGTTTGTTCGATGGATTGATTGACTGATATTGATTGATTGGATTTTGTAAGGTACACCATAGATATCTTACATGATCAGAATCAGCGACATATTTGTACTGACTTAAGTGATACACGGAATACTTATTCCTACACGGCCGTTTGTGTTGTTTGAAAGTGAAAGGCTTTACAGAGGCGTGCGTGTTTAAATGCTGGTAGTACTGCTTTGGAAGGTTGTGGAAACTTTAGGGGTGAGTCTTGCTAGAGAATGTAGGTTACTAAGGCAGATGATATAGCCCAGCCCATCTCCTATCCACACCCTGCTTCCTGACTGCAGACATGTGACCAGCAACCACATTCCCATCTCTTCGACTTCCAGAAAGCCTTCCTAAACTAGAACTCTCATTTCTTAGATACATGTAACACGACCTGCACAAAAACTTATAACCTGTATTAGTAACTGCTGACACAATACCTGGAAGAAGCAATCTAAGAGAGGGGGGATTTATTTTGGCTCACAGTTTCACGTGAGCCAAGGTCTTCAGTTTTGTAAATTCTGGGCCCAGAGTGAGGCTGATCATCATGGTATGGGACATATAGAGGAAGAACCTATTCAACTCCTAAGAGGAAGAAGAGACCACGTATAACCTTCCACAACCTTCCTCCAACTGGAGCCCTTGGTTCTAGAGAACCAAGTGTTCAAGACCTCAGCCTCTGTGGGAGGATTCTTATTAAAACCATAGCTGTCCCCTTGCCTCTGTGTTCTTCCATGCTTAGTAAAAAGCAAACCGAAGTTTTCTCTAGAGATCTATAATCAGATCAGGCCCAAGATAAGCTTTCTTTGTTACACACACACACACACACACACACACACACACATATCATAACATATAATATGAAAACGCATTCAAACCCAATTGAACCAGAATAGCAGATGACATTGGATAAGGCTATATGTACAAATATAAACTTTATTATTAGCATTCTTATTCTTTGAGCTTGAGTAGTTCTCTGACAGGGTATAGGGGAGTAGAACATAATGCAGTAAAATTTGTTTCCTTGGTTTTAAATAAAACTGGAAGATCCGAACATGACAGAGACCTCATCCAACACTAAAATGCCAGAGGCTTAGCGATAACATTAAAAAGCGAGATCAAACCAAGACCCTGGTGAATACGCCTGGTACTTAGAAAATTAGATTGTCATCTTAGACAGCTCTCAGAATGGGCCAAGAAGGAAATACGTCTGTACACCACATGAATATTCACTGTCAAAGCTGCCTTTGATGATCAGATAGAACAAAAGGACCCTGTTCGTACGAGCCAGCCCTGGAGTCTCTCCCCTTGTATCTCCTGAGGTCGAGCTAAGCTAGGTTTGTTAGTAGGGACTTCCTCTTAGGAAGGCTAGCCAAGAGCTGAGACTTCAATATTATCTGCAGCATCCCTCAGAGGTCCATGTGTGAAAGTGGATAGTATAGTATGACGTGGAAGTCGTTCTGGGAAGTAGAACCTTATTGAAGGACTAGGATAGTATGATTTGGAAGTAGTTCTAGGAAGGAGAACCTTATTGAAGGACTAGTGCCCTTGAAAGGAACTGTGGAACCATGTTTCTCCAAGTCTCTCTGCTTCCTGGCTCATGGACAAGTGGTTGTTCCTCCATACTGTGCTCACTATAGCTACCTGGTGCAATTAACTGCCAGAGATCCACAGTGGCGTTGTGTAGTAGTGGCACCTTATGGCAATTCTTCAGTGCTAAAGCTGAGTGGATAGCAAGTAGACAGTCTGGTGAATTAGTCAACTTCATGTAATACCCACGGGCAATGAACCTAGAAAGAGAAGGAAATTATTTAGCTCATGATTCTGGTGGATCTAATAAAAGATCTTGTAGCTTTCAATACTCTGGGCCTACTAGAAAGGCCAATAGAAATCTAGAAGCCAGATACCTGGCAGAAAGTTAACTGTCTTACAGCCGTCCTTCTTGGCAGTGGTGCCAACTTATGCTCTTTACTTACCTTTGAATTTTCTTTCTTCCCTACGTCAACAAGTACTATGATTACTGCCTTGCTTATACACAGCCATGGATCCCAAAGGCTATTGTTTCTTACCATGTATCTCAATTTATAGTAAAGGGAGGAAAGATAATAAAACAGTGGCTGTTTTTATCACGCGTCTGTTATCTGAAAACAGCTGGGCTTACAGAACTATGTGAGGAGCTGCAGAAGTCCGAGTCTCTCCAGCTGAGAGACAATACCTTACCAGGGTAGACAGACAGGATGCTTGTGTGGTTCCCTGCCTATATAGTCAGACCATGGATCCACAAACCAGTAAGCAGAAATGAGTGCAATATTCCTAAATTAAAACTAAGTGTATTTACAAAACTTACGTGCATTCTACCAGTTTTAAAGTCTTGCTCACAATATAGGAAAAGTCATCTCACTGAAATGTTAGTTCCTCCTGTGCCTGAGTAAATAGCTTAAAATGAGGTGTTATTATACCTAGTAGCAACAGGCAGACCTTCTCAAGAGGAAATAAAGTTTTCATAATGACAGATAAGTATGGTTGGACACTTTCCTGAGATGTTTAGTGATGAGTTTTGAATAGATACAGAAAACCTAAAGAGGCAAGACTAGTTACACCTTAGAGCTATGCTAAGACTAAAAAAAAAAAAAAGTACCAGAGTTAAGGACCGGACTGGCTGAAGTATGGCTGAAATCAAAAGAGGGGCCATCATTCTATTTAGAGCTGTGCACAACCATGGTTAAGTTTAAATTAGGTACAACTAAAATTTCCATTCCTTCGTTTCACTCGCTTCCTCCATGTGTGTTCTGGCCACATGTAACTACTGGCTGCTGCACTCGCCAGTGGATGGATCCACCATCTCCATCAGTGCAAGGACTTTTATTGGGCAGCAATGATCTACAGTCCCATGAACAATGGAACAATGGAAGAATCAAGGTCACGATCTTTTACACTTCTTTCTTTACTGTGACTATCCTTTAATCAGCAGTGTTTATAAACAGTAACTAAGATGTTTTGTCAGATTTCATAAAAATGACTGAGTATACATGTGAGTTTAGGGGAACGGTGCACACAAGGACCCAGCACAAAGGCTGGATATATCCACAAGAATATATGCACACTCAAGATTATCATCCAGCTCTGCTGTGGGCCAGAGCCTGAGCTATGAGGTCTACCAATCCAGAACAAGTTCCTTTATACTTTAGAGTCTACAAGACTGATTTGAAGCCCAGACTCCCAAGAAAAGTTGACAAGAATTAGCCATCACCAGAGCCATAGCTCAGAGCCTACTGAGGCAAAACAAATGTCTGGTGGCCCTGCCCAGGTCTCACAGAGGTCATAAAGGCATCATGGGGCTCAGGGAGCCACTGTTCATGGAGTGGCTGGCCCTATGACATGGCTGTGAGTGGCTTCTCCCTACACATCTATCTTTCTTCCTCTCAGTTCTATGAGCAACCCCTTACTTGTCTTTCCAGGAAAAAGAAAAATCTCTCTTTTTAAGTTGCCCAGATTCCCTTATATTATTTGCAGATAAAAGGTCTGGTTGAAACAACAGAAGGACTGGTGACACAATCCATATGTGTAATTTTCTAAAACCCAAAAGACTATAATTTGAAGAGAGATTTTCATCCTTGGGAACACCTAAGGAAGTGTGAGCGAAGACGCATGATGTGTGATGTGAAAGACATAAACCAAAAGGCAACAAGGAATATGGAATCTAAAACCATAAAGCAGAAAGCAGAGGCCAAGCATGGCGGTTATGATGATAAATTCCAATTACTTCAACTCTCCATTTAAAAGAAAAATGTTTAACTCTAGGTAGGGATTGAAACTTCAAGAAGCGAAGTTGACATGAAATGTGATCAAGCAAATGCGGTAAACAAAAGCTCCTCTCAAATGTGAGATCTTTTAGAAGGAAAGAATGTGGGTATTTTTAATTTCAAACAGAATTTAATGTAAGGCAAAAAGCTTCCCATGGGAAATTGGCTGTTCT
Organism: Mus pahari; assembly: GCF_900095145.1. Taxonomy (NCBI): domain Eukaryota; kingdom Metazoa; phylum Chordata; class Mammalia; order Rodentia; family Muridae; genus Mus; species Mus pahari. The sequence goes on from NC_034608.1 coordinate 50,284,007, forward strand.
ATATTCATAAAAGACAAAAAAATCTACATTAAATTCTGTAATGGCCATGAACCTTTATGGATCACATAAAAGCATCGAATTAAAAAACCAGAAACGGGGCTGCCACAAGAGATTGTAAAATACCTCTTCCACATTTTATAGATCTATTAGGGGTGAAAGACAAATAGAGCATGGGGCTAGGGGCGGGGTGGGGGGGAGGAATACATTTGGTAGCCTGAACACAGATGTGTCTGACTTTCCTCTTCAAATGCAATGCAATAACAGGAGGAATAAATGGATAAAAATAAATTTTACGACAGTGCTAAAAAAGAGTAGGTGCTAATGCCCATCGGGGGACCAGAAATTCTGAGTACTTTTGGAAAATGAAACATCATTAATAGCAAAGAGATGGAGACAAAAAAAAAAATGGAAAGAGGTTTCAGCTTGAAAAACTAAGGAAAACAAAAACCACTAAAGTATTAACTAGGTTTAGATACTTCAAGTTGAAATCAAGAGATACAAAGGAAGGAGCTTGCAGTACAAAGAAAATGGTTAATGAAAGAATTATGTTACAGAACAGCTACTTCTCACAGCGGGCAGCTGATAAAAATGGTTCCCAAGCTAAGATAAACTCCGCGGCTTTCTGGATTACGTGAGAGATCTACGTAAGGCCATTCCCTAGCTCTGTGGTTAGCAATCTTGGCTGTAAATTAGAATCAGCTGGAGAACTTAAAAAAAAATCCAAACCCCAAGTTGCAACTTTGACCAAATACTTGAATGGTTTCCGAAGCCTCTTGGCTGCTTCCGACCTGTGAATGAGGGCGAGGATCAGAGAGACTTGGAGGAAGGGTTGGAGCCTAAAAACCCACAGTGCAGAGAGTTCCGCACAGCAAGGAAGAAAGCAGCAGAAAGCCGCGTGGCTCTAGCTTCAGTTTCTAACTAAAGCATTGGGTACAGCTCTCTGAAACATGGGGTTTGAACCTCAGGATAAAGGGTTGGCTCTTTCAGTAAGGAAAGCCAGACACTGAGGAATCTCAAAACCTCTCCTATAATCTTCATAATAAAATTCTTCATAATCCCTGAGAGTAATTTATGTCCCAAAGATTACATCCTTGCACAAGCAGTCTGGCAGCCTGCCTGCCCCCAGCCACAGGAGAAGTGTATGAGAAAAATTTTATTCCTCACTCTGACACTGTACCTGACCGAAAAAACCTTACGGAACGGAGATGACTGGTTTCAGCTCATATCTTCAGAGGCTTCAGTTAGTCGTCCTAGGGTACACGAATTCTGGGCCCTCTGTTGGGCAGAACCCAGGACAAGATATACGACCTAAGGACACGCCCCAGCAGCTGAGTCCTCCATCTTGGCCCCACCTCTCCCCCCCCCCACACACATGGTTTCTCTGTGTAGCCTGGCTGTCCTGGAACTCACTCTGTAGACCAGGCTGGCCTCGAACTCAGAAATCCACCTGCCTCTGCCTCCCGAGTGCTGGGATTAAAGGCATGCACCACCACGCCCGGCTTGGCCCCACCTCTTAAAGGTCCCACAGCCTCCCAAAGTAATTACCAGCTGGAGACTAGGTGTCCAACACAGGAGCCAACATTTGATAGTTCAACCTTACCAATAGGCTTCTGGGCTGGCTGGTTTCTGTCAAGTTGACACAAACCTAGATGTATCTGGAAAGAAGGTCTCTCAACTGAGGAACTGACTCCAGCAGGTAGCCCTGTAGGCGAGTCTGGGCCTTTTCTTGATTGACGGTTGATGCTGCAGGGGTCAGCTCACTGTGGGCTGTGTCACCCTTAGGTATGCAGGTGGTCCTGGGTTGTGTAAGAGAACAGGCTGAGCAAGCCATGGGGGTAGGGGACAAGCCCCAGAGAGGGACGTATGTTGTATATGCAGCGAAAGAGTGATCCATCTAAACTCTGTAAAAGCCTTGGACACTGGACCTGGAGTTACAGATTCAGGGTTTGCCCTGCTGGGTTTTGGTCTCTCTCTCTGGTCTGGTATTTCCTCATAGGCCTCCATTCCTCCATTTAAGAATGGTAATATATATTCTGGGCCATTGTATGTTGGAAGTATGAGTTGCTTTTTTGTTTTGACTTTTAACTTGTAAACAACTGTGAAAACCATGAAGAAGTTTAAAGTTGGAGTAAGCCGACTTTGTGGTCTGACATGACCATGAGCCTGGGGGGGGGGGGGCGGGGGGGCGGGGAGTAGACTGTGATTTTTAATGAGAAATGTCTTCCGTAGTCTCACGTATTTGAACCTTGGTCACCAGGAGGTGGCACTGTTTGAGGAGGTTATAGGGAGGTGTGGCTTATGAGAGGGAGTGTATCAGCGGGGTGGGCTTTGAGAATTCTCTTTCTGCTTCATGTTATCAGTTGAAGATGTGATTTTTTTCGACTCCCACTCTGGTTGTAAGCCAAATAACGCTTTTTTGTAAGTTATTTCTCATTGTGGAATTTTTATCACAGTCACAGAAAAATAACCACATAGGGTGTTATATTTACACAGACTTCCAGAACTGGGGGAAAAAAAAAATCAAGTCTTCATAATGAAATGTTTACTAAGTACAGAGCAGGAAATGAACTTAAACTCTGCTAAGGAAAAACTTTGCTGCCTGCCTAGGAATATCCTTGTCCTCGTCCTCAGCACCAACATTTAAAATCACTGACAATAAATAGATCAGCATCTTCAAGTTCCAGAAAAAAGAGTAAACCAGGAATGCCTTTTATCCCAGCACTCGGGAGGAGTCAGAGGCAGCAGGATCTCTGTGAGTTCAAGACCAGCCTGGTCTACAAGTGAGCTCCAGAATAGCCAGGGCTATTGCACACAGAAATCCTATCTCAAAAACAAAATAACAGACAAAAGATTTGAATGTCTTCTCTTCCCCCTCTCCCTCCCCTCTCTCCCCTCTCCCTCCCCTCTCTCCCCCTCTCCCTCCCC
>NC_034608.1:50287049-50292839 GCF_900095145.1 Mus pahari
TCTCCCCTTTCCTCTCTCCTTTCTCTCCCCCTCCCCTTTCCCTCTCACACTTTCCCTCTCTCCCTCCCCCCTTTTCTCTCCCCACCCTTCCTACCTGCAACCCCCCCCCCTCAGGAACTGAAGCCCTGTCTAATCTCCCCAGTAATTGGCTGCAGCCACTTTTATTTAACCAAATAGCTTTAAATTGAGGGCCAAGGTTTACAAAACAGAGGCCACATTAATAGAATTCACTCATCTGGGGCAGCAACCAGACCTTGGGGTTCAGAATTTAGCATTTGTATGCACAGCACCGGACCAACCCCCAACAAAATAGTAAACATAAATAAGAAAAGTGAATAGCATATTAGGTGATAGGCCCTCGGGGATTAAGATAAAACAGAGAAAGACAGAAGATTAGGGTTGTAAAAACAAAAGGTTCTTTGTAACCTTAATAAGGATTGGTCAGGGAAAGACTCATTGGGGTGGTTTAGACAGATATTTGAAGGAAGAATCCAACCAAAAGACATATAAGACACAGCATTTTAAAGACTGGGCCTTCTATAAATAAAATCCAAAAGGATAGATAGATAGATAGATAGATAGATAGATAGATAGATAGATAGATAGATAGATAGATCAGAAATCTACGCTGAATTTGACAATTCAAATTCTGGGAGATTGCCAAGGCAAATAGGCCCATGAGAGGGCACTGTGGTGCAGAGTGGCACAGAGCAAGAGAGTTATAGAAGACCCACCAGGAACAGCACTATGGGGCCACCACCCAGAAAGAGAAAAGGCCAAGAGAGACCCATTGGGCAAGTGAACCCCATGAGCGGTCCTGCTCAGCATCAGCTTTGAGGGTCTGGATCTAAGCACCCCAGCAGACAGAAGCAGTTTGGGGATTTGTAAGTCTGCAGTTTGTGTTATCCTTGGCCACTGTGGTTTATGTTATCTATGGCCTGAGATGGGGGGCAGCTTTAAAGGATATTTAACAGAGGGTATCCTGCAGGCTGCTGGAAACATGCTTACTTCGGCTAAATGTGAAGCAATTGACTGAAGGGATTTCAGCTCAGCTCATGCGGGATTTTTGTATGCTGCGAAGAAATGTAATAAGTTAGGAGCTAATACACAGGGGCCATGTTTGGTTTCTTTCTGTTATGAGAACAGACATTCTTGGAAGTCTTATGTTATAAGAAGCAGTTTACCTGATAACCTAGAACCAAAATGGATTCACTGTACCCATTTATGAAATACAGAAATCCCTTATAAAACAAAAGGCTATGCCTCAAAATGGCACCTTTTTCTCAATATGGCTCTAAAAGACTATAAATCCACATATTTGTATTGCTTATACCACTCTGAATTTTTAGTTCGAGCATTTATTTGTGCACGTATAGCCTCTCCTTTAAGATTTTAAGTAAGAGTAAGGATTCTGGCTATCACCTTGGCTCCCTAGTTTCTATTATTAATAGACACCCAGTTGATATTTTAAATGATGAATAAAAGAATATAACAGAAAAAGTATAACATTTCCCAGCCCAAAAATATCAAGAATAATTCTGTTACAATCCACTTTTATTTTGAGATTATTCATTTTTGCTATATAATCCTAAATTATCAAGCACATTTTCCACATGTCAATCTTCTTACTAATTCAAAATTATATTTTAAACAAAGTTTTAAGACTTTTTTGAGAGACATTAATTCTGTAATTATTTTGTGGATGACTGAATACCTAAATTCGAAAATGGAGTAATCTTAGTTCACCATTAGAAAGATCAAGAGTCCAGTTCCTAAACCACGTTGACAATGCTCAGTCATTGGGAATGTAGAAGGCAACATATATAATGATGCAAAGGTGGGTGCTTATAGATTTTCATCAACTATTTTGCTTCTATGTGGTTTTCTGGGTTATCTTTGGTGGGTGAAAGATGGCAGCCAATGACATCATGTTCTCGGCTACTAACATCCAGTGGCAGGAAAGGGAGGAGAATTTTTCTATGAAGCCCCCTTGATTAGGAAGAAATACCTCCCCAGAAACTTCCAACTAATGTCCTTTGTGCCTTGTTGGCTAGAACTCTGTGCTGTTCCCACTTCAAACCAACCAGTAACCAAAGGAAACTGGCATCCTTGGTAGAAATGTTGAGAATGGAGAGAGGGAGAGAATGCGTGTTCCCAGATTGGCCAGATCCATACAAGCACACATCATACTATCACTTACTCTCAAAAATGACAAGGAATCTTGGACAGAACATGTAACACGGCATCTGGGACTGTGAAAGGTAAATAATAACGGGAATATTGGATAAAAAAAATCAAATTCCAAAGAGCAACCAGACGGCAGCAAGTCTCTTGACTTTCCTTCCACGACTGCTAGCTCAGATGAAATCACCACAAGGCCATTGCAGACATAAAAGGGTTTAAGAGAAGATATTTCTATCCAGAAGAGCGGGGACAGGGATCCCTGTGGGAGAACAAGAAGAGGGGGAAGATCCACATTGTCCTCTCTATTCTCTGGTTGGCAGCACAGATACAGCTCTCGCCACAGAGGCCACAACCAGCAAGAGAGTGTTAAAGAGCATTTCTCTCTGACTGGAACAGTTTGAAAAAGGGGTCACTGTGGTTGATCCAATGTTTCCTTTTTAAAATTTTGCAACATAATCCAGTCATTGGCCAATTTTTTCACAAAATATGAAGTTGAAGTGCTCTTCCTATACCACTGTGACTGATGGGTCATTCAAACATTACTAGTTGTAAGATCACCATAGCATAAGTCTTGTTTCTGGGGTATCTGTTTGTTAATATTCTATGTGTCAATCACCCTTCACCAACATCATATCACCCTGAATACCGCTGCATTACAGTAAGTCTTAAAATACAGTAAGATTTTTCTAGCATCTTTCTTCCTCTTTCTCCTTCTTCTTCCTCTTCCTCTTCTTCTTTCTCTTCTTCCTTCTTCTTTCTCTTCCTCCTCCTCCTCCTCCTCCTCCTCCTCCTCCTTCATCTACTGTAATTCAACCACTTTTGGATACAAACTTTAGAACCAGCTCTCCAATACTTTCAAGGTATTTCTTGTTTAGATTTTTTATTGATGTCTTATTTACTTATCTATTGTTATAATTAGATACTAAAACTAAGGCAACTTAAAAAAGAAAGTGTTTTATTGGGGCTCAGAGTTTCAGAGGGCTAGAGTCATCATGACAAGCAGCAAGGGGAAGCAAGCATGGCATTTAAAAGGAAGGTTACATCTTGAAAGCAACCATGAGGCTGAGAGAGACTCAAGATAGCATGAGTCTTTTGAAACATCAAAGCTTTACTCCCAATGATGTGTCTCATATGTCCTCAAGCAAGGTCCCACCTCCTAATCCTTCTCAAACAGTTCCACCAACTGGGGACCAAGTATTTAAATATATGAACCTATGGGGGCCATTTTCATTCAAACAGCCACAATTGGTATTGCATTAAATCTATAGATCAGTTGAGAGAGATGACATCATTTCTACGCTGGCATCATTTCTATGCTGTCATCTGACCAATGAACAGAGCATGCCTCCCCAACAATGTCTTCTGTGACTCCTTTCATCAGTAGTTAGTATGCTTAAGCATAAAAATCTTATACATGTTTTCTGAGATTTGTATTTAGGGCATTGCACATGTTTATTTTTAAGCCATAGCAAATGATACTATTTTAAATCGTTCTTTCTAATTCACCATTGCTAGTGTATCAAAATATAATTTGTTTCTATGTCCAGATGTTGAAGCTGACAACTTCGATACATGTACTTATTTGTTCTAGGAACAAATTTTTTGTAAATTTCTTGATAGCTCATAGATTATCATGTTTTCTGCAAAAAGGACAGTTCCTTTCTTCATTGTGTGTGCGTTTAGTTGTTTTTATTGACACTCCACTGGACAAGACAAATAGTTCTATAATTTACAGAAGTGTTAAGCCGGACAAGCCTGCTCTGCACTTCATTTCAGATAACAGCACCTCAGCCTCTCTCTCTCACCATTAACATGATGCTATCTGTAGGGTTTTTTTGTTGTTTTGTTTTGGTTTTGGTTTTTTTTCAGCTGGAGAAAGTTCCCCCAGTAGCCAGTTTTCTGAGACTTTTGATTATCACTGGATGGTTCATCTTATCAAACACTCCCCCTGCTCTATTCATAGGATCATGTGGTTTTGGTGGGCGGGGGTATGTGTTCACATGTTCTTATGTGTATGTCCAGATCCATACACATGTGGGGTGTCTTACTCTACCATTTTCTACCTTATTTTCTGAGACAAAGTCTCTTCTGCTTTTTATGCTTCAAACCATTAGCATGATTATTTTACTTTTGAATGATTGTTGCTTACTCTGGATAAACCCAACCTTATTCTATGGTAATTTTGCATATATTTCTAGATTCAATTTGCCAGTGTTTTAAGAAGATGGTTGTATAAATATTTGGGGGATAGTAGCATGAATTTTTTATTTTCTCGTTATGTCCACTTGGTTTGGTCACTGGAGTAATAAAGGATTCATAAAATGAGCTTTGTGAGATTATTGAAAAAGTAAAATTAAAACCATTGTCTTCCTAACTATTGATGTATCTGTTTTGGTGGGTTGGGGGTATTGGGGGCGCTTCCCCCACCTTTTAAGCTTCCTCTTCTATTAGCTAGAAGTAGTCAATTGTTCTATTTTATCTCTGTTGTTTTGAAGGCTTGCCTTGGGTTTTAAGTATACATCTGTACCTGACAAGCCTATCTTAATCTCTTGGGTTATTTACAAACATCGTGGACAGCAATATAGTCCCAATTTGTACTTTAGGTCTATCTTAGTCCATTCTGTGTTACAGGAATAATTGACCCTGGGTAGGTACCTTATGAAGAAAACATGATTTTTAAACTCATAGTTCTGGAGACTGTGAATCCAAGATCAGAGGTCGTACCTAATCAGCTTCTGGTAAGAGATGCACATGGCTTCATGCAGATGTGGCTTCATGCAGATGTGGCTTCATGCAGATATGGCTTCCTGCAGATGTGGCTTCATGCAGATGTAGCAAAAGGGGGACAAGCACAAAAAGGGGGGAGACAAGGGGCCAGATGATGGCCGTATAATATAGATCAACCCACTCTCAAGAGAACAACTGCACTCCCATGAGAACTAAGCCATCAACCCCTCTTGAAGGCTCCACCTTCCAATGTAAACAAATCTCCATGAGTTTCAATGGGGACAGACCACGTCCAGATCATAGGACTAGCATAACCTGCATTTTGGCAGATGTTATGAGCATAAAGTACAGTTTTGTTGATTTTCTTTAGAAAACTGTTTTCGAGAGGACCGATTCTGATCCTGAAGTTAGTCACACCGACATTCTGGGCTGGGTTTCTCCGTATTGGGCTATTCTGTGCATCCTTGTGTGTAGCACCATCCCACAGTGCTCTCTATTGAACATGTGCAACACCATCACAGTAGTGGCAATGAAAACTGCCTCCAAATATTGCCAATGCAACACAGAAGAATACCCAGGACACGGTAAGAAGGAGGAGATCCGGAGGTTGAGAATCGCTGTTCTAGAGCAAGTAAAGACAAGGATAGCAGAGGTTTCTTCTTACCTTCATTAATTCCATTAAGAGGGATCTTGCCTGATGCTGGCGAGGATGTGGAGAAAGAGGAACACTCCTCCATTGCTGGTGGGATTGCAAGCTTGTACAGCCACTCTGGAAATCAGTCTGGCGGTTCCTCAGAAAACTGGACATAGTACTACCGGCAGATCCAGCAATACCTCTTCTAGGTATATACCCAGAAGATGTTCCAACTGGTAATAAGC
>NC_034608.1:50292963-50297164 GCF_900095145.1 Mus pahari
TAAAATACCCATGAAAGAAGTGGCAGAGACAAAATTTGGAGCTAAGACGAAAGGATGACCATCCAGAGACTGCCCCACCCCGGGGGTTTATCCCATAATCAGCCATGAAACACAGACACTATTGCATATGCCAGCAAGATCTTGCTGAAAGGACACTGATATAGCTATCTCTTGTGAGACTATGGCAGTGCCTGGCAAATATAGAAGTGGATGCCTACAGCCATCTATAGGATAGAACACAGAGACCCCAATGGAGGAGCTAGAGAAATTACCCAAGGAACTGAGGGGATCTGCAACCCTATAGGTGCAACAACAATATGAACTAACCAGTACCCCCAGAGCTCATGTCTCTAGCTGCATATGTAGCAGAAGATGGCCTAGTCAGCCATCGTTGGGAAGAGATGCCCCTTGGTCTTGCAAACTTTATATGCCCCATACAGGAGAACTCCAGGGCCAAGAAGTGGAAGTAGGTGGGCAGGGGAGCAGGGTGGGTGGAGGGTATAGGGGACATTCAGGATAGCATTTGAAATGTAAATGAAGAAGATATCTAATAAAAATAAGTTTAAAAAGAAAAATAAATAAATTAGTTAAAAAAGAGTGAGCCTGCCTTTTCACATATGCACATTGCAGCTTGATATTATATTCTATCTGCCTTAGGAACATCTAAGACCCCTTGTGGAAGACTACAAAAAATATGGATTCCCTGTCTATTAGCCTGAGAGGGGAAAAATCTGTATTTTCCTTTACTTTGAAAAGCATTCTATATGCATATATTAATTATTATATGTGCATATATACATGCATATATGCATATATACATATATAAACATAATATATGCATATAGTGTATATATGAGCATGCATATATGCATATACATCATATACATATATACATATAGTCACACACACCATATATATACATATATGGGGGGGGGCATAGAATTTGTGGTCAGCTGATGTTTTTTGTCCAGCACCCTCCTGTCATTGCTCCATTTTCATGCAACTTGCAGGGCCCCTGACAGGCAGTTTTCTGCCATTCTTTGTGCTCTTGTGTGTGTTTGTTCCTCTTCCTGTAAAGCTCCCTTTTCCCTGTCTGTCACTCAGACTTCAACTCTGTCTTTGGTTTTCAGTCCTCTCAGTGAATCCCTCAGTACGCAATCATGAGGAGTCCCTGGTTCTTTTTCCCTTACAGACTTGATGTTCACGGCAACTACTTTATCATTGCTGTGACAGAATGCCCGGCAAAAGCAACTTACGAAAGGTTTGTTTGACCCCAGTTTGTTTGTTTCAACACCAGTTTGAGGGGGTAGCCACACTAAGTGAGAGTATGAAGCAGCTGGTCACGCTGCACTTATGATTCACAGTCTCCACAGGAGTCGGAGGGAAATAAATGCGGATACCCAGCTTTCTTCCTCCTACTGAGTCAGCCTGGGATCCCAGCCACGGTGATATGAACAACGGGATACGTTGTTCACATTTAGGTACATGCTACCTCCTCAGTTAACCATTTGTAGAAATATTTCTATACACACACTCAGTGCCGCGACCCTAAATCGAGTCGCGCTGACTGGGCAGACCGTCGCTGTATTTTCCACGATTCCTAGATGGGTGGCTAATTTCTATGATCATTTTGTAAAATTCTCAGCTCTTCAAATCCTTTCCTTAACCCAACCCAAACCTTCTCTTTCCTCTTTGTAGACCCCAGTTAGCCTCGCGTTAGGATTCTTAGCATTGCCTAACAAGTCTTGGGTGTAGCAGTCAGCCGCCATGTTTGTCGAGCAGACTAGACTTCTTAAGAAAATACACAAAACTTTCAGTACATTACAGTCTGGGATGGCTTGTAAATGCTTGGCTCAGGAAGTGGCACTATTAGGAAGTGTGGCCTTGTTGGAGTAGGTGTGTCACTGTGGCATGGGCTTAAGACCTCATCCTAGTTGCCTGGAAGTCAGTCTTCTCCTAGCAGCCTTCAGATGAAGATGTAGAACTCTCAGCTCCTCCTGCACCATTGTCTGCCTGGATGTTGTCATACTCCCACCTTGATGTTGTCATACAACCCTGACTTGATGATAATGGACTGAACCTCTGAACCTGTAAGCCAGCCCCAATTAAATGTTGCCCTTATCAGAGTTGCCTTGGAGCCCCCATAGGAGGAACAACAATATGAACCAACCAGTATCCCCAGAGCTCCCTGGGACTAAACCACCAACCAAAGAAATCACATGGTGGAACTCATGACTCTAGCTGCATATGTAGCAGAGGATGGCCTAGTCTGTCATCAATGGGAGGAGAGGCCCTTGGTCCTGAGAAGGTTCTATGCCCCAGTATAGGGAAATGCCAGGGCTAGGAAGCTGGAGTGGGTGGGGTGGTGAGAATGGGTTAGGGGGTTTTCGGAGGGGAAACTAGGAAAGGGGATAACATTTGAAATGTAAGTAAAGAACATGTCTAATAAAAAAATAAAAATTAAAAAATAGGTTTGAAAATTACAGTATTTATTTAATATTTTCATTTCACTGCTTACCCACATGTATACAACCTAATATTCAAATAAAAAGGAGTCTGAAAAAAGAATATTTTTCTATAGTACTAATTTTAGTAGTTGTAATTATCCCTATTAATTTAATTGATCTTCATATGTGTATGTATGTTGGAGAATAAAAGTATCCTACATTTTCCCAAATAAACTTTCATTTTCCCAAAATGAAAAAAAAAAAAAAAGAGTTGCCTTGGCCATGGTATCTGTTCACAGCAGTTAAACCCTAACACACAGTCTTTGAGGGAAGCAGGAAGAGGAGCCCTGACTTCCACTGCACTTTAGTTTACACACAGGGAGCTAAAACCTTAGGTCTCGAACCCAAGACAAACAGCTGACTAAGGTGCCCATTTAACTTGTCAGAGTGGACCTGACTGCCAGGGTCTCCCAGCATCCCTCAGTACCTACCTGTTACAGGGTATGGCTGGCATACCCCAGCCCCTACCCTAAACTTCTCCAGCCCTTCCCTATATAATTTTGGTTATCAAGCCCTTTTGTCTACCCTTTAACCTGGTATCTCTCCTCTCTCCCCTTTCCCTCTCCTCACATGGTCCCAGTCAGGGTCATGTCCACTCTGGACTCTTTCAGATGTCCCTGCCTCTGGCTCCGTGCCTTCTTTCATCTATAATAAACTTTCCCCTCCACCACACCCCAGAGCAGTCATGTCTGTCATTTGTATTTCTTTTTATCATTGAAAACCCTCTTTGTATACACTCCTCTCGGTTGTGCTAGCTAATTCTCTGAGGGCCACCACAAAAAACCAAACCAAAACAAAACAAAAAACCAAAAGCCATATCATCCACTCCGGAATGTGACCTGTCACCCATGTCCAGAAGGAGGCAGCCCGTTCAGCTTGTCTATGTCACCACTGACTGACAAAGGCAGAGTATGGGAGGTGACCAGAGAAAGGAGACAAGATTGAGTCCAGCATGGCCCAAGTGTCCACTGGCTCATCTGACTTGTTTAGTTATTGCTACAGTTTCCCAGTTCACCAGTAATACTGGCTGGGGCTTACAAGTCATTGCTTCTGTCCATCTGCTAGGCTGTGTCATGGAAGCTCTCTTTATAAGTGACATGTCAGTTCCTTTTTATCCTCAAAGCACTTAAAAATTGTTCCTAGGAGATATATAAATATATATACATATATATAGCTTATATTATATTTATATGTGAATATATTATATATGAATATATTATATGTTACATTTTATATTATATACATATATAGATTATACATATATAATATTATAGATATTACATATATCTTAACTCTAAACAGGTTAAATATATCAAGATTCTGATTCTCACCATTCTGGTTATATATTTAATTATGCACATGCTCACTAATAAAACTATAAGTCCAATCCTCCATATAGCACAAAAACCAGGCATCATGGCACTGTTATGAAATACCACCAGGAGGACCAGGAGTTCATGGTCATCCTTGGCTACATAGTAAATTAGAGGATAGTTTGGGCTTCATGAGACCCCCAACTCTGGGGGTGGGAGTGGGGCAAGGGAAGTGCATTGGGCATCTACTATGTAGCTATAACTACTTTGCTTTTTAAGGAACATAAAAGAAACAAATATTACTCGTGTCTAAGTTCCCTTCTGTCTAATTTCTACGGTTTTTATTTGGATGGTTTCACTGTTCCTTAGCAGAGAGAGGGA
>NC_034608.1:50297179-50308177 GCF_900095145.1 Mus pahari
GGGAGGGAGAGGGAGAGGGGGAGGGAGAGGGAGAGGAGGAAGGAAGGAAGGAAGGAAGGAAGGAAGGAAGGAAGGAAGGAAGGAAGGAAGGAAGAAACAAAGAAAGAAACAAAGAAACAAAGAAAGATTTCAAAGCAGTAAACTGTTTTTAAGTTCTGAGAAAAAGATTAAATCATTTTTGGCTAAAATTGGTCTCTAAATGCTGTAGATTTATTACTCTATTTCCTTTCCAATGACAACTGATGGCAGCACGTGATGAGAAATCACTTTCACAAATACTAAGTAGACTTTGTATTGCCTTTAAAGAGTGTTTCAGGAAACGTTTTCAGGTCCAGGACTGGAAAAGAGCATAATTGCATCTTAGAGGGATGTGTAGGTATCTTAGAGAAAGTGTGGTTTCAACGCAGCCAGCTATTTGCTCCTTCATGTGACAATCTTCACAGAGTGGTCATTTGGCCACCTCGGTAAATGAATCGGATAGCTATTCTCCAATTCTCAGCCATGGAAAATATAGCTTGATACAGCAAAGGGCTGTCTTATCTGATTTTCTACTGAATCACAAGTGCCAACGACATCTTGATTGTTTTTAAGGCTAGCTGTCTAATGCCTTTCAGGCAAATCCATTTAGCATTAGCGATTCACTTCTGAGCCTGTTGTGAAGCGGGGAGGGGTGTGCTTGAAAGTAGGGAGAGGGAGGGGAGAAGAGGAGGAAGGAGAGAGGCAATGGACTACTAAGGCGATGAAAATACTAATATCAATGATTTTCTATACATCGAAAAAGAATTCTGCTCAGAGTTCTACAAGAACAAGATCAACCATATCTCCGTAGTGTAAATAATATATGGGGCTTGTTGCCATTATTTTACTGTAGGCAAGACAAAATAACATAAAGAAATCACTGGGCCAGAGGAGTCAGAGATTTTGAAACTACAGCATGAAAAGAAGAACTCTTTATCCAGATCACTCACCAATAAGAACCAATCGGTGGTATACACAGTCTATTCTTAGCTAGACCTCATCGCTAGAAATTAAGGATTCTAGAAATAGGGTCTGTAAATGGCCTTTTTGTAGAGTTGGCAGGCACTTCTCTAGGGGAAATGGGTACATTTGGGTTTGTTTTTTTGTTTTTTTTTTTCAAAGACATCTTTCAAAATGAAATATTTATTTCAATGTTAAGTATTTACTTGCCTGCCTGTTTGTGCACCTCTTGCATGCAGTGTTCGTGAAGGCCAGAAGAGGGCGCAGGATCCTTTGGAACTGTGAGCCACCACACAACTGCAGCAAACCAAACCAAGGTCTTCCAGCCAACCTTCCAACCCCTGGACATGGCTATGTTTATGTATTAGCATCCACAGATTGCGTGGGGAGGGATTTACCTCGTGAAGACTAGGACTGCTTTGAGAGCCAGTACTCTAGGCAGTGCCTCCGTCAACCTGTTTCTTGAGGTGAGGGAATGAAGTAACACTTGGACTTAACAGACCGGTTCTCTAAAGATGAGGGATCCATCCGCATCTGAACAGAAACGTTAGCCAGGGTCTCAGGACCTCAGGAGGAGAAGGAACAGCAAAGAATTAGAGAGTATGCTACAATATAAACCGCGTCTTACTGTTCACCGAGGCATGTGCTCAAAAAAGACACAACGCAAAAGACAACGTGGTAATGGCACATTGCAAGTTCGTGGCCTGGAGACATATGTAAGTAAGAAGAAACTGAGAACTCAGAAACATCAACTCAGTCACAATAATGTAAGGTATTCTCCTATTTTTACAAGAGAAGTCACTTTGCATCTCTAGAAAAAAAATCTGATTTGAAAACTAAGAATCTAAGAACTCAGAAGTTAAAAGTAAGTTGGGAAACTGAAAATATTTGAGTTATAAAAGTTGCCTCTATAGTTGTACACCCTCAATATAATCTCCAAGAGAGGAGGGCAGTTTAAACGGTGACTAAACAAATGTTTTTCGGGAAAATGGAAATTTTTGTTATCAGTTCTAACTATCTGATGGAAGATCTCTCCTGTGGTTTTGTTAGAACCAAAACATTGTGCTGGGTTGATGAATAGAAGTGGCACTGAAACTATGTAGCTTTATTTTTAGTGTCCTTTCTCTAGGCAATAGCGTGTCTTGATTCTGTCTCTAACTAACAATAAAAAAAAAAGTTCCAGCTCAGTAGTTTTCACCTCATTTGTTTTGTGGCACATTTTTTTTTTTGAACATTATAATTTGGGGCACTCAGAAAACACTAACAATAAACTAGCCAGGAATAATTACAGCAGCAATATCACTGGTAAATAACAGTGTGTCTGTCTCCCTTGGAAAATGGTTGCTACGCGGATCATATGTCAGTCTTTCAGACCACAACATTAAAAAGATAAACCTCAGAGGCAGGACCACACTGTTAGAAGACAAAGTCCCATTATCACCTGACTCCTGCCCGGTCCTTCTCGGACATCAGCTTGGCATGATGCTGTTCTTCCCGGCCTTCACGCTCAGCTTGACATCTCTGCTGCCTGTCACGCTGCCGCCTGCTTAGCCTAGGGTTACACAAAAGAAGAGACAGCATCCTGTCAAAATATATCAACGTTGTAGCAAAATCAAGTTGAGGCCTCCAAGGGCAAGCATATCGTGCAGCAGGGGCTCCCTCATGTTCTAAATGCATGCTTCTTGCCAAACAAGAGTTCAGCAGAAGGAAGAATCTTAAAGGGGCCGTCAGGGATCAGGAACTGGAGGGTTTAGGGTGGTGTCGCCCTCATATCTAACTTCCTAAGGAAGGCATCTTTGTATGTGCGGGCCTCCTGGCCTCAGACTTACTGAGTGCTGCACACATATCCATGGCACAGGAGACAGAACCTATTCTGGGACCTACGATTCAGGCAATCTGAACAGCTGTTTGAATCTGACACTTTGTCCAGTGTGAGGGAAGTTTCTCTAAGAAGCTGTAGGAATACTGGCTGCTGGTTGAGGATTCTATCAAGTCTCTGAGTGTTTCTACCTTACAGAAACAACTAGCACAGAAAAACTGTCAGCTCAAATCCTTTATGATAAAATGCATAGTTTACATCCACAATAACTCCCTCTGCAAGTGTGTATGTGTGTGTGTCTCTAGTTTTCAGAAATAATAACTACAAACCTAAAGCCCTTTGAAGTGGATGTTTTGCCAAAAATCGATGTTGCCTACAGGAAAGATGTGTCAAAGTTTTTAATCATACATATACAAACTGATATATAGAGAGATAAAGAGATAGAACATATGATATATATGATATGGAAAAGGTAGTATTTCTTTATTTGATCATTCAGAATAGAACAGTTGTTGAAATCACTGTAAAATTAAGTTGAAAACTAGAACAGTTGAGTCTGGAGAGATGGCTCAGTGGTTAAGAGCACCAGCTGCTATGCCTAAGAACCAAGGTTGGGTTCCTAACACTCACATAGCAGCTCACAACCATCTGCAACTCTAGCGCTAGAGCTTCTGGCGCCCTCTTCTGGCCTCTGCAGGCACTGCATGCACATGGTACTCAAGAGCAGCAAAATATTTGTATGTTTAAAATAAATCCTTTTCTATTTTAATAAAACTAGGAGAGTGAAAAGAAGACAAAAATCCTCCATATAATTCAAAAAGCAAAGGTATGCTCTGTGATTCTGTTAGCAAAGGCATTAAAAAGCAAGGTGGTAAAAGATCTAAAGCCCACCTCAGTGCCGCAGGAAGAACTATAGGCAACTGAGGAATGCTACAAGTGAAAGAAAGAGTCTTCCCCAGGGAAGAGCTCACCAACTGGTTGTCCAGGGCCACATGGTCAGCCCTGAAACCACACATACAAGGAACATTCAACAGTCTGAGCAGGTTGTAATTAGGTATTTAGGAATGTGGATGTATGTACATATGCGTATGTAACAATAGTTGATTTAAAAGGGAGGTCATGGATTTGAAAGAGAGTAAGGTGTGGTACATGATGGGTTTGAAGTGAGGAAAGTATAGGACAAAATGGTGCAACTGTATTACAATCTCAAAAAAAAATTATTTTTTAAAAGGGGGAATAATTTTTTAGAAGGAGGACCAAAACACCCACAAAAGGAGTTACAGAGACACAGAGGGGAGCAGAGACTGAAGGAATGACCATCCAGAGACTGCTCCACCTGGGGATCCATCCCATAAACAACCACCAAACCTAGAGACTGTTGTGGATGCCAACAAGAGCTTGCTGACAGGAGCCCGATATAGCTGTCTCCTGAGAGGTTCTGCCGGTGCCTGACAAATACAGAAGTGGATGCTCACAGACATCCATTGGACAGAAAACAGGGTCCCCAGTGGAGGAGCTAGAGAAAGTACCCAAGGAGCTGAAGGGGTTTGCAGCCCCATAGGAGGAAGAATATGAACCAACCAGTACCATCAGAGGGCCCAGGGACTGAACCACCAACCAAAGAATACACATGGAGGGACCCATGGTCATCAATGGGAGGAGAGGTCCTCGGTCCTGTAAAGGTTCTATGCCCCAGTGTGGGGGAATGCCAGGGCCAGGAAGTGGGAGTGGATGGGTTGGTGAGCAGGGGTTGGTGAGCAGGGGGAGGGGAAGGAGATGGGGGAGGGTGTTTTTCAGAGGGGAAACCAGGAAAGGGGATAACATTTGAAATGTAAATAAGGAAAATATCCAATAAAAAGAAAGGAAAAGGAAAAATAATATTTTTTTAAACTACGGATCAAAATTTTGTTTTTAAAATGTTCTTTGTGGTGTGTTGTATAGATATATCTTTACAGAAACACACAGAGAAGAAAAGAAACTAGTGATGTTCGTGTTGGGAGGCATGAGGTTCTCTTTCATCTTCCCTTGTTAGCTATCATATGTATGTGTTACATCTATAACTCAAAATTACTCTTAAATTATGAATTCTGTGCTCTGAAGCAAGTACCCAGTGGGCCTTAAGCAAGCAAATGGCCACCTCTGTGGTGAACTGAATGAACACTTACTTAGCGTTATAGACCCGGCTTCAGGTACTCAAGTGGCTTCATGGCTGTGCTTGCTGTCCTGTTTGGAGCTAGGCCTCTGTAAATCAGAGTTAGAAGAGAAAATGAAGGTTGGATCCCCATGGAAGGATTACGGGGTTTATAGGACAGAGAGATTCCCTGGCCAGGTGGACAGGCAGTAGATTCATCTAGAACTCTAAGAGGTTTACAGTCTGTGGTGTCCTCTTATGGTGGCCCAAGCTGACAAAGACGTATGGCATCAGACAATAGGACTCAGTGATGAAATTGCCCCTTGCCTGTCGGAACTTTGATTTCACTTCCTTTACTGACGTTATGGTGTGTTTATACACAGGAGCCTAGCGTGGCTGTCCTCTGAGAGGCCCAACAAGCAGCTGACTGAGAGAGAAGCAGATCCTTACACCCAACCATCAGACTGAAGTTGGGGACCCCTGTGGGCGAGTTAGGGAAAGGCTGGAAGAAGCTGAGGAGAAGGGCAACCGCATAGGAAGACCAGCAGTCTCAACTAAATTGGACCCCTGAGATCTCTCAAGACACTGAGCCTGGACCCCTGAGATCTCTCAAGACACTGAGCCACCAACCAGGCAGCAGACACCGGCTGACAGGAGGCCTCCAACAGACGGAGCAGAGGACTGCCGGGTCTGACCACAGTTGAAGAAGACGAGCCTAACCTTCAAGAGATTTGAGCCCCAGGGAGTGGGGAGTGGGTGGGGTAGGGTGACATCCTCTTGAAGATGGTGGGGAGTGGATGAGGAACTGTGGGAGGGAGAACTGGGAAGAGGCAATGACTGTAAAAATAAATGAAAGTAATAAAAAAAAGAAAAAAGTAAAAGAAATTGCCCCCGGCCTGTCCGAACTTTGATTTCACTTCCTTGGTCTGGAAAAATACAACAGAAGATGCAAACCATGGCCTCTAATGTCAGCCCCACCCAAGGCGATGACTTTGAATTATCTTGAAAAACAGCCAGTGAGTGATACCCTGTGCCCAAATTCTTAGACCTATGGGCCAGCTGTGCACCTCTCCACCCAGATATTCACACACACACACACACACACACACACACACACACACACACCGTCCTTCGTGGTTGCACCTTCCAGCTGTTTGAGCTGCTCCTGGGTAGCAATCAGATTGTGAACATAGCTCACCACGAGTAGGGATGGTTTCCCTCGGGCGATGAGGTAGCCTCATTTTAACAAAACATCAGGCTGCATATTTAAACCCTTTCTTTAAAAAAAAAAAAAAAAAAATGTACCACTGAAGCACAATTCTCAGATGGAATAAGATGGCCCACAGTGTGGTTATGAAATGATGAAAGTTTGTAATTCAGCTGTGAGACCTGAAGAGACCTGACAAGGCTCCTCCAGGGGCCGCTATTATAGAGGGACCTAGTGAGATGAAATGGACATCATTCCTGGTATTCCACCGAAACCCCCCTCCCCTTATCCCCTTCTCCGCCCCCCCCCCATCCCTTCCCCTGCTTACCAACCCACCCACTCTTACTTCCTGGCCCTGGTATTCCCCTACACTCGGGCATAGAGCCTTCACAGGACCAAGGGCCTCTCCTCCCATTGATGGCCGACTAGGCCATCCTCTGCTGCATATGCAGCTGGAGCCATGAGTCCCACCATGTGTACTCTGGTTGGTAGTTTAGTCCCAGGGAGCTCTGGGGGTACTGGTTAGTTCATATAGTTGTTCCTTCTATGGAGCTATAAACCCCATCAACTCTTTGGGTCTTTTCTCTAGCGCCTTCATTGGGGACCCTGTGCTCAGTCCGATGGATGGCTGTGAGCATCCACTTTTGTATGTTTGTTACTGATAGAGCCTCTCAGGGGGACAGCTATATAAGGTTCCTTCCAGCAAGCACTTGATGGCATTCACAATAGTGCCTGGGTTTGGTGATGGTGTATGGGATAGGTCCCCATGTGGGGCACTCTCTGGATGGCCTTTCCTTCAGTCTCTGCTCCATACTTTGTATCTCCTTCCATGGGTATTTTGTTCCCCCTTCTAGGAAGGATTGAAGTATCCACACTTTTGTCTTCCTTCTTCTTGAGTTTCATGTGGTTTGTGAATTGTATCTTGGGTATTCTGAGCTTCTGGGCTAATATCCACTTATCAGTAAGTGCATATGTGTTCTTTTGTGATTGGGTTACCTCACTCAGGATGATATCCTCCAGATTCTTTGCCCAAGAATTTCATAANTTCATTGTTTTTAATAGCTGTGTAGTACTCCATTGTGTAAATGTACCACAGTTTCTGTATCTATTCCTCTATTGAGGGACATCTGGGTTCTTTCCAGCTTCTGGCTATTATAAATATGGCTGCTATGAACATAGTGGAGCATGTGTCCTTATTACATGTTGGAGTATCTTCTGGGTATATGCCCAGGAGAGGTATTGCTGGGACCTCGGGTAGTAGTATGTCCAATTTTCTGAGGAACCGCCCGACTGATTTCTGGTGTAGTTGTACCAGCTTGCAATTCCACCAGCAATGGAGGAGTGTTCCTCTTTCTCCACATCCTTGCCAGCATCTGCTGTCACCTGAGATTTTGATTTTAGTCATTCTGACTGGTGTAAGGTGGAATCTCAGGGTTGTTTTGATTTGCATTTCCCCGATAAGTAAGGATGTTAAACTTTTTTTTTTTTTTTTAGTTGCTTCTCAGCCATCCCGTATTCCTCAGTTAAGAGTTCTTTGTTTAGCTCTATACCCCATTTTTTAAATATGGTTATTTGTTTCTCTGGAGTTTAACTTCTTGAGTTATTTGTATATATTGGATACTGGCCCCCTATAAGATTTAGTGTTGGTAAAGATCTTTTCCCAATCTGTTGGTTGCCATTTTGTCTTCTTGACAATGTTCTTTGCCTTACAGAAACTTTGCAAGTTTATGAGGTCCCATTTGTCGATCTTAATCTTACATGAGCTCTTGGTCTTAGGAGAGAGTTCATGACACAGCCTCAACTAGGTCACAGAACAGGATGCTAGACGGAGACCTGCAGTGAACTGAAAGACATCAAGCACATCACTACAAAAAGGCGTGGGGGGGGGGGGGAACGTGAGGAACGGACGCTCCTCAGCATGCCGAGGCTCCTGCGGGGCTATTCAGAACATAACTGTTTCCTCCTTCTTACATTTCAGGAGATGCATTACTTACAAGATGCTTAGAACTGTCTGGAAACCCTGAAGCATACAAGGGAGGGGCTGTAGGGAGAGCCTGCTCTCAATGGCTTCCTGAGATATTTGAGTCAAACCCCATCCGAGATAAAGAAGCGTCCAGTCCAGTTACCACTGAGGGCTAGGGCCTTGGAACCAGTACTCGCCTGCTGTGGTCCAGCAGACCGGGGTATGTCTTCAGACTCACTGGGCAGAGCCACGACTAGAGGGGCTTGCTCCTCATAGACGGGTGTTTGAAATTGGAAAGGAGGACCCGATTCGGGCTCCTCTTCATTTGTAACTGAAATCATTTTATCCATACAGCTCACAGGAATCCAGTTCTACGCTAGTCCCAATCCCCGCAGTGTTCAGGCTAGCCCAATTTTATCATGCCCCGTAGCAGGAATAGTGGGGCCACCTCTATGTAAAGAGTAGAGGCCAGGCAGCCAAAAAAGCATGTCCTGCAGGAGGACCTAACTGAGACCTGAGAGACCAAGTATTGCTGGTACAGACAATGCCAGCCAATCAGGAACTGCCAATGGGGCGTGGGTGTAGGGTATCAAAGGCGCTTCTAGCAGCATTCAGATGAGCTCGCTGTGTAGTTTCTCACCTGCTCCAGAGTCTATGTTGTTGACGCCCGCGCCACCTCACCTCCAACCCCTAAGAGTAGTCCAGGGCACGGGCAACAGTGCCTGATACAACAAACCTAACTTCTATATAATTTCGTTATCAAGACTGGTTTAGGGACAGCAAGAAGGCGCTGAGGGTTAAGAACCCTTGCCACCAAGCCTGGCAACCCGAGGTTCAATCCACACCAGGGGAGGAAGAGAACCAATTCCCACATGTTGTCCTCTGTCCTCTATACCTGCATTCAGACACTCTCCCCACATACGCACATACACAAACACACACACAAATAAATTAATCATTATAAATAAATGTTTTAAGAGACTGGAGTTACGCAAGAGGATCTGTAAGCTCCGCCTTGAATTGATTTCCTGGGAAGCTGCGCTTTCCTCACTGGGCAAACCCATCCTCACCAGGAGACAGGTGCCAGTACACTAGGGAAGCTTGCTTCTGAGATGCAGACAGCTCTGGAAGGGCACCCTATAGGAATGTCTTCCCTTGTTTTCTGTTCCAGCCAATGACAGACAATTTTCTATCCGTCAATACATCTTGGTATTCTATGTCATGGGGTTATGGTGCCCTTGGGCAGAGTGGCCTTGAAAAATCCCATAAAAGATAATTTGCTAAAGTTATTTCATTGATGGGGGAATTTATAAGGGCTGAAATTGAGACAATTGGTTGTTTTACAGTGATACTGCACTGCCAGGGGGCAGCTAAGCTTGGATTTGCATGAAGGGGTCTGTATTGGAAAGCAAATGGCCTCGGCTGGAATTCAGGCTGTGTGGTACTGGGCTATCAGGGGGATTGTTAATGCTACTCGTTCAGCTGGGCCTCAGTTTCCACAAGTACAAGGTACAAATAACAACACATACTCTCTACACTGATCACAACTCTGATTCAGTGAGACTGAGGTTGAGTTTGAAATAACAGATAGAAGTTTAAGTGCAGATTCGTAACTAATATATCACAGAACAGCTTAAAGGGAGCAATGTGTGGTTGTGAACTGTCTCTCTCGGGTTCACGTTTCGGCAAGGCTCGTCCCCAACAAAGGATGACATTTGGAGAGACTTGAACCTTCATGCAGTGGAACCTGTTCAACAGAAGGAGGCCTCTAAAGGAGGGCCTTTGAAGGGTGTGGCTGAGCCCCTGGCTTTGACTATTCTCTTTCCTGGCCCACTATCACGTGAACAGTCTCTCTCTCTCTCTCTCTCTCTCTCTCTCTCTCTCTCTCTCTCTCTCTCTTTCTAACTGGATATTTTATTTATTCACATTTCAAATGTTAACCCCCTTTCCCGGTTTCCCCTCTGCAAACTCCCTATCCCATCCCCCCTTACCCTGATTCTATGAGGGTGCTCCTCCACCCACCCACCCTCTCCCTCCTCACCACCCTAGCATTCCTCTACACCGGGGCATCAAGCCTTCGAAGGACCAAGGGCTTCCCCTCTCATTGATACTAGATAAGACCTCTTCAGCTCCTTCAGTCCTCCCCCTGACTCCTCCACTGGGGTCCCTGTGCTCAGTCCAATAGTTGGCTGCTAGCATCCACATTTGTACTGGTCAGTATCCAGCAGAGCCTCTCAGGAGACAGCTGTATCAGGCTCCTGCCAGTAAGCACTTCTTGGCATCAGCAATAGTGTCTGAGTTTGGTGTCTGCATGTGGGATGGATCCCTAGGTGGGGCAGTGTCTGGATGGCCTTTCCTTCAGTCTCTGCTCCCCTCTTTGTCCCTGTATTTCCTTTATACAGGAGCAATTCTGGGTTAAAATTTTGGAGATGGGTGGGAGGCACCATCTCTCAATATGGTCTAGATATGGTCTCGACAGGTTCTCCCTCCCCTCTGTGGGGTATTTCAGCTAATGTCATTCCCCTGGGATCCTGGGAGGCTCTTGCTTTCCTGGCATCTGGGACTTTCTGGCTGCTACCCCCAGTTCCCCATCCCCCATTGCTACACACCTCTGTTCAATTTCCTGACCCTCTGTACATCTCCTCCATCTCCTTCCATACCTGATTCTTCTCCTCTTTTTCACCTCCCCCTCTTCTCTTCCTCCTAAGTCCCTCCCACCCTCTACTTCCCTTGATGATTTTGTTCCCCTTTCTAAGTAGGACTGAAACATCCACTCTTTGGTCTTCCTTCTTCTTGAGCTTCATGTGGTCTGTGAGTTGTATCATGGGTGTTCCATGCTCTTTGCCTAATATCCACTTATCAGTGAGTACATACCATATGTGTTCTTTTGTGATTGGGTT
>NC_034608.1:50309182-50311683 GCF_900095145.1 Mus pahari
CTCCCCCTCCTCCCTCTCTCTCTCTCTCTCTCTCTCTCTCTCTCTCTCTCTCTCTCTCTCTCTCTCTGAATAATCTCTAGATTTATTCAACTCTATTCAAATAGAATGCTAAGCGTTTCTTTCATCTTTCTGCCCGGAAAAAACAAACAAACAAACAAACAAAACAAAACAAAACAAAAACACCTTCTCCTCGTAAAGTAAAACTAAAGAGACTTTAGCAGGAGTGATTATGCTTAAATTTCCCCCAGACCCCTTGTTCTCTTTAGCACTTCCCATTTTTCTGTAAGGTCCAGTGATTTCTGATGTTTTCAAATCTCATTACATCTTTGCTAGAAGTCCCTCCCGTGGCTTCCTGTTTCATGCAGAGTGAAAACATCTTCTTCAGGAAATTCTCACAGAAGTAATAAAAAGTTTTAAAGGGGGGAGGGCTAGCTAAACCCTGCAGGATTTACAGACAGTGCCTTTTGACCGAAGGCATCACACTGGGCATTCCAGTGGGATACCACTAGGGCAAGCTGTGGCTTCTAAGGGTGAAATAAGCCTATCAATTGAGCTATGGTCTGGTATATTTCCCCGGCTTCAGAATACATAGTTGCAGCTAATATATGTACCCTTCCTTGACACAATAAACCCTAAAATAAAGGGAGTTGTCACTGCAATTCTGCTGTCAGCATCTCAAAGGATAATTTTATTTTATCAGAGTAAATAAAAATTAAATATAGAAAAACCATAGCTAGCCATTTAACCGGCAATTAATGAGCAGTTCTATGCACATAAATGAGAAATATGTATACAAGAATACTTAAAGGTCTAAGAACATGGATAAAATTACTCGTCTTTCCTGTCTTAAAAAGGGGGTGGGGGGAGATCTGCCAGGAGCTGTGGGGTTTGCCCTCCTGTGGTATGCCTGACATGTTCTACAGTGTTCTTCTGACTCATGCCCCTGGAGTCTTACTCTTCATAGTGCCCCGCAGCAGCTGGCAAACATGCCAGCCACGTTCCTCACACCTGTTCTTTCTGCAGACAGGGCTTTCCCCCTCTAGCTATCCTCAAGGCCCTGACCCCTGACCCCTGACCCCTGACCCCACTCAGTCACCTTCTGAGTGTGCCTCTATCCCCTGCCTCAGTTCCTCCCCCCAAAGCCCCCACTTCTGTTACATTTTTCTGCCTAGATATGAATGACCACTAAGCACACCATAAACTTACTTCTCTTCATAATCATTTTCCTCCCTCCCACTTGAATAGAACCCTCAGGTGAGCACAGAGCATTGTGTTTATTCTCTGCTGTATTCTTTACAGCTCACACCAGCACCTAGTGCCCAAGAGGCCCTCGACAGGTATATTCTGAATGACCCTGTCTTTCCCAAACTACAGAGATTGGTTTTTCGGTTCCCATATTTTTTTTTTCCTCTGAGATTTCTCTGTTTCTTCTCCTTGGCAAACCCTCCAACCTAAGAGTTGTCATAGTTGTCGTAGTTGTAAACTGCCTTAGTCTAGATTACAAAGGCATGCTTTTATATTCAACGAATTCAATTAATTTTGTTGAGTCTCTTTCAAGTGCCTGATGCTATTTAACATGCTAGGATGTGGCAGCCTCTGCTGGTGTCTTTGGCCGTATCCGTTGACCCAGGTAATTGTATTTGCAGGTATTAACGACAAGCCCCTGCGCTTTGGGCAGTCTCCCACCCCTGTGTGGCTTCTGTGTCTTTCCTGTCCATCAGAAGCCTTTATCTGGCACCAAGAGACCTTACCTATGACCAGTTATAACCATAAATATGAGATGACACCATTTACCCAAGGGAGACTGAGTTTCTCTCTCTTTCATGTCTCCTTATAGGACGCGCATGTCCATCAAGGGCTCTGAGCCCTAGCTGCCCACAGCAGTAACTCTTCACTAAATACCTTGGATCAACACTTGTCTATCTCATGCAGTCATTTATTCACCTGAAGTTCTTGGGATTGGTTCCCAGCTTGGTTCCCAGACTGTCAAGGATGGAACTACCCAGTTAGCCATACCCAGTGAGCCTGTAAGATGCCAGGTGCTGAGAAGTTCTTGGGTTCCCTGTCACTAAGCCTAGAGCTTACATCCCTGCTCTAGAAAACAGCCTGGGACCCGAGAGCCAGCCAGATGCTGACATTGGTCTTCTCCCTTCATTTTCTGTCACCATAACAAAATGTCTAAGATTGGGTCACAAGGAAAAGAGTTCCTTTAATCCCATGGTCCTGGAGACTGGCAGGGGCAAGATCAGAGAACCACATCTGTCAAATGTCTTATGAGCTATAACCCACCATGGAAAAGCAGAACCATCGTCAATCTTAGACAACGAGCTCATACACAAGAGGGGATGATGAAAGGCCATGCTCTCTTTAATAATTGGTCCTAATAGGCCGGGCATGGTGGTACACGCCTTTAATCCCAGCACTCAGGAGGCAGAGGCAGGCGGATTTCTGAGTTCGAGGCCAGCCTGGTCTACAAAGTGAGTTCCAGGACAGCCAGGGCT
>NC_034608.1:50312568-50344979 GCF_900095145.1 Mus pahari
TCTCTCTCTCTCTCTCTCTCTCTCTCTCTCTCTCTCTCTCTCTCTCTCTCTCTTCCCCCAATGATGAGGGTTTAAGTGAGTGATCAGTACATCAGAAATTCAGAATCTAATGCAAAACAACCACTGCAAACACAGCTCCCAGGCCCAGCACTCTGGTGTATATAATCATGTGAGAACATCTGTCTGGATGCAGGCCCTAGGATGATATGGGGGCACCCAACTGGATGCAAGGAAGTTTCTGTTGTTCACCATCAGGAGCCCAGATGTCATCTCCACATGGCAAATGGAGAACTTCGGACACCTGTAGCTACTTTTCCCTATTATAAAATGTTATGGAGACAAGGAGTTAACCAGTACTTTTATGGTTTTCCTTCTTGAATTTAAGTAGATGATAGATACAAAGCATACAAATTGTTCTTTGTGATCAATAAGCTTTGCTTCTGAAACATAAACAGGAAGGCTTCTTCCCCAGGATCAATGTCCCCGAAAACCAGGTGTGAGTGGGAGTTGGGAACAGCTTAACTCTTTCAGTACAATCACCATCTATTTAGAATTTAAAATTAAAATATATTCAATGTCCCTGTAGATTCCAAGTTACTAAAAATTACAATATGAACGTGAAGTATCTCAGAACGCCACCTCTAATCTAGAGAACGGTACAATGAATGACAATTATCTTCAGCTAAAGGTAACTCATGGAGATGTCCCCAGTGCTTAACACTTGAAAAACCATAACAGGGAGTTGAATAGGAATTGGGTGTGTGTGTCTGTGTGTGTGTGTGCACACGTGTGTGTCTGTGTTTGTGTGTGTATGTGTCTGTGTCTGTATGTCTGTGTGTGTGTCTGAGTGTGTGTATGTCTGTGTGTGTGTCTGTTTGTATGTATGTCTGTGTCTCTGTGTCTTTGTATGAATGTGTGTCTGTGTGTCTGTGTGTGTGTATCTGTGTATGTGTCTATATCTGTGTCTGTGTCTGTGTGTATGTGTGTCTCTGTGTGTGTGTCTGTGTGTGCATCTGTTTGTGTGTCTGTGTGTCTGTGTGTATGTATGTCTGTGTGTGCATCTGTTTGTGTGTCTGTGTCTGTGTGTCTGTGTGTCTGTGTGTAAATATGTCTGTATATGTGTGTTTCTGTGTGTATATGTCTGTGTGTGTCTGTGTGTGGCTCTCTCTATGTGTGTGTGTGTTTGTGTGTGTGTGTGTGTGTGTGTGTTCACAGGACATATGCTTTATGCTACACCATTGTAATAAAGCTACAGCCTCCATGGCTATGTAACATTCCCCACTTCTCACTTCTGGGAGGTGACTTCCTTTGTCTTCTGTCCCCCTGCCCTTCAAGAAACACCTTACTCATCACTATCTATCAAGTCTTTGTGTCACATGGGACCACATGGCCCCAAATTCTTATAAGTCTGCTCTCAATTTTTTTTTTAATTCTCCAAATAGAAGTCAGAACAGCCTGGGTGATTTCTGCTTCCACACTAGTGTTTTGGGTTATTTATGATTGCTATTATTGTCAGAATTTATTGCAATCATTAGGCAACAGGCATTTTGGCAGTCTCGGCCAGCAATCTGTCACTATCCTCCTCGGCTGAAGGAACTGACTGGAAAGGACACTAGCAGCTACAGGGTACCCAAAGCTCCAGCCAGTCTGTGGTAAGGATGATGCAATCCTCCTGTGAGAGCCAATGAGGTCTGAGGGGGGCAGGGCGGAGGAGGGGGGGGCACAAGAAATGATGAAGATCTGACATAGTCTCCAAACCCTGGAAGCCAGAGCATCAGCGATGAAAAGGGAACAGGTCACAGCAGACCCCAAGTCCGAGGACTTCAAAGACTGCCTGCACCCTGAGCAGAAACAGGGTTCCTTCGCTCATAGCAAACAACAAAATTAGATATGCCAACAGCAGGGGTTTTTTCCTCAAGCCCAGAAGCAATGCTGGCTCCTTGATCCCAATTTAGCATTCACAGTGCCAAACCCACGCCTGCCCTGTGACTCAGAAACCAATAAAAGAAGACCTGATCTGGTCAAGAACATAACCACCCAAGCCGAAAGGCATCCTGTCAGACACAGCAATTAACTTCACAGGTTAATTTGAATGACTGTCAATTTGTGGGCAGCATCCTTCAGGAATACAAATCCTCATCTCATACCTGAATAGCTGTCAAACTTCCTCCCAGCCCCAATACCAGCGAAGGGAAAAAAAAAATGGACCGAGCTGACTGCCACCCTGGGGTGGCAGTGAGGCTGATGTTCATGTTACTACAACCTCTTACATTTGGAGGGGGATGCTGTTGCCTTCAAAAAGTGCCTGTGGTACGTTATCTCGTTTGAGGTTTGTGAGAACTGCCCACATTGTATTTTATTTTCAGGAGCATGAGATAATGCCCCTGGAAGATGATAATACATTAGTAGGCCTCAAATCTCCAGTTCACCCTGACTCCTGCTTGCTACCACGAAGCAAGTCACTCCCTCACGCACTGCATTTCTCTGAATTGTGAGCCAAAAGAACAACCGAACAAAAGATGCTTCTTCTCAGACATTTTGTGCCAGTGGTGATGAGAAAACTAGCTTACACATGTGTTTGAGCGTGTTCTCTGTAACTCTCTCACGGTAGATCTGGTAATAGTGGCTACTAAGCAAACTGAAGAGACTGGCACAGAAAGATGTCAGCCGTGACAGAAAGAATAATCCACAGCCCAGACCAGCTATATCAAGAGATTGGATTCTATCGTGATACTCAAAGCAGCACACAATTTAAAGCTTTTAATTTATTTCTAGAGTTGTCCATTTAATGTTTCAAACTGTAGATAACCAGAGGCAACCAAAATTATGCCAGGGTAGCCTTGGCAAGGGGAGGGTCATTGTCCCTTAAAGATCTGTAGGAACCTTCCCTGTTCCTATTGCTATGTAGTTTCTTTGCCTCAGTGAGACCATGACTGATACAATCCCAGGACACAGATTTCTAAACATGGGACATGTCTACTGATTTAGTCATTCTCTTAAACTTGAACATTGGCGCCAAGCTACTCGTCAAAGCCAAACAGCCTGTCACAAACTTGTGGCATGCAGGGACAGTGCTACTAACCAAGTGATCACCTGTAGCTGGTCATGGTGAAGTATTAATTGAAGGAAAAACTTTGGAAGTCCCAGTGTGTCTGAGCTTGTCAATTCTTGACAGCTGCTGTGATGGCAACCACCTTTGATATGGAATTGTTGCACCAGAGTACACTGTGTGTACCACTTAAAGAAAGACAACACTTCGCTGTTCCATCAACCGACTCAACTCAGGAGTGCTCTGGATGAACTTTACATATCTTATAGCATCGGGAATAATATCTTTATAAATAAAACACAAAAGTTAATTGAAAGAGACTGAATCATATCAATTGAACTTAATCTTATGAGAGTTTTTTTTCTTTCCATCTTAGAATTTAATTAAGAATTATTGAGATCCAAAAGTTAAAATAGAAAAGCAACCCACCAGTTGAACAGAAACTGGGGTCTTGATTCCCTGAGTCTTTAACAGTAAGTATGGCTTCCATTAGTCTCCAAAATCCTCTATGGTTTGAGCCAAGCCTACCACCATTGTGGTCTTTGCTGGCTTGCTGGAGAGCCTTGCTTTAGCTCTTCCCCCCAGCCCCCGCCCAGCCTGCTCGCCAGTGCTCAGCTTGGCAGATCTCAGTTTGCCTAGGGATGCTCTCCAGCATCATTAACTCGGGGCTCCTTCATCCCAGTGGGATTCTGGGAAACTCAACCTTGCAGAAATTCTTATTTTGCCATTCTCAGTGATGTGTTAAAGTGAATCACGGTCCAAAAAACCAGAGTAATCCCTGATTCTGTCAATGTTCCAAAGCAAGAGACTTCTAGACAAAATAAAACCCAGAGTAATAAGAACAGGACTCGCAAAGGTCGTTTTTTCTAGAAACACAAATATCTAGAACGTTGAGAATAGAAACTTGGGACCAACTGTTTTTCAGATATGTGGAGGACTCAGATGGGAGAAATAACTGTATGGCTTCAATGTTTACTTCCTTAGATAAATCTAAAAAAACACAGCTCTCATGTTCAGAGCTTAGAGTTTTAAAAAGGTTTGTTGATAATGTCAAAAGACAAGATGTATCAGGGTAATCAACGAGTTTGTGGGGGGCTGGTTTCCTTCCTAACACAGAGTTTGCTCCCTTGACATTGAATGATGAGCCTGTTCCTGGAAGCTGGCACTGTGAAATTCAATGTCTTTTTAAGTAAATACCTTGAATTTATATTTCTGTCTGGAGGTAAAGACCTCAGTTCTTCTTGTGCGATCTCCGTATAATTTAAAAATGCTTAATTTTACTGTAAGATAAAATATAGAGAATATCATGTTTAACTTTGTGAGAGAAATAATGAATTATTTAGGAGCCTGTGGAAGTAACAAACGCTTTTAAATTAGGAAATGACTTCTAAAGAAGGTTTTTTTAAATTATTCAAAATTAGGTTGGATGTAGTGGTATATAGCTTTAATCCCAGTGTTCAGGAGGCAGAGGCAGGCAGATCTGTCAGTTAAAGACTAACCATATTTATACACCAAGTTCCAACCTATTTAAGGCTGTACAGTGAGACCCTATCTCTTTTTTAAAAAAAAAAAAAAAATCATTGTCTTATCCAAAATAACTCATAGCTGCCCCCCAACTCATTGGTCTACCCACCTTTTCATTTTAAACAATGAATTTTTTTTATAACTACTAACACATATTAATGATACAAGTTAGGGAGTTTCACCATCACTTATCCCTGAGCAATGTTTTATATCTTTGGTCAACCAAATGGACTGGAATTTTTTTATGGATTCAAACAGGAGCCAGGGCATTCCACCTTCATATTGCGGGCTGCCCTACCTTCCTGGCATGGGTAGAGGGTACCACTATGATGGACAAATATGTGATAGCAAGATTGGAAAGACAGAAACACGGAGCAGCATTCGCACTATGGAGAGAGGCAGAACCAGAGACTCAGAGGCAATGAATACCAAGCTGATGAGAGTGGCCTGCACCGCCACCTGAGACCTTGATGATATCCAGGCCGTGCTCACACTGAAGGCATGTCCAGGGCTGAGGTCATACCACAGCTAGAGTCTGTGTTAATGTCTGTGGCCTGTATTACCAACCAAGGCTGTGAGAACACCTGCGTTCTGTGCTGCCACCTGAAACCATGTTAATATCCAAGGGCCATGCTGCCACTTGAGGCCATACTGATCTGAATGGTCTCTGCTGCCACCTGAGACCATGATCCGGGCCAGGCTGTCTCCAGCGGCCTTGTCTGGGTCCCAGAACCTATTGCAGCTGGGGCTTGGTTCATGGTCTGTGCTGTCGGCAAAACGGGTGTGGAAATGAATGATTCGTGTTCCTGCTAACTACAAAGAGCAAAAAAGCGACTTTTGCAGTGATATTAGTGACTACAGATACATGGTTTGAAAAGAGGGCATAGAAGACTTCTTTGACAAGCCTTACCCACATCCAAACCCCACCACCACCACCACGACCAAAGGAACAGCCTAAACAAGGAAGCCATCAGGAAATCTCTTAAACGTGTGACAGTCATGCTAGGTTAGTTAGGCTCTGGTGGGGACGAGGAAGGGGAATGACACAGTTCTATTTAAAGGGGCAGGCCACTGAGATTTTTACCATGCTCCAGTGAGTATAGAGATAACACAAACTGGACTTTGTTTATTTTTATTTGGAGAAGGGGAGTCAGTAGGACAGGGGTACAGACATGGGAGGACTTGGAAGTGAGTGTGATGGTGTATATGATATGAAATTACCAAAGAATCAATAAAAATATTATGTTGGAAAAAAAATCAAGGCAGAGCTAACAGTACCAAATTTGCCACTGATCTACATCACAATCTACTTACACTTTTAATTTTCAGACACGGTCTCCCTAAGCTGCCCAAGCTAACGAGCAACTCACTGTCTTCTACTTCTGGACTTAAACTTGGAATGCTTCTGCCTCAGCTCTCCAAGTAGCTGGGATTACAGGTCTGTGCCACAGGGTCTGACATACCTCACTTACCATGATATCCTTAGGTTCTGTTATGGTTTGAGTATGCTTGGCCTAAGGAGTGGCTCTATTAGGAGGTGTGGCCCTGTTGGAGTAGGTGTGTCACTGTGGGTGTGGGCTTTAAGATCCTCATCCTAACTGCCTGGGAGCCAGTATTCTGCTAGTAGTCTTCAGATGAAGATGTAGAACTCTCAGCTCCTCCTGCAAGATGCCTGCCTGGATGCTGCCATGTTCCTGCTTTTATGATAATGGACTGAACCTCTGAACCTATAAGGCAGCTCTAG
Organism: Mus pahari; assembly: GCF_900095145.1. Lineage (NCBI taxonomy): Eukaryota > Metazoa > Chordata > Mammalia > Rodentia > Muridae > Mus > Mus pahari. The sequence goes on from NC_034608.1 coordinate 50,318,886, forward strand.
TTAAATGTTGTCCTTATAAGAGTTGACTTGGTCACAGTGTCTGTACACAGCTGTAAAAACCTAAGACAGGTTCCAATGACTTTACTTCAAATAGTAGGATATCATTCTTTTGATGGCTAAATAATATTCCTATATGATATAGATAGATGATAGATAGATAGATAGATAGATAGATAGATAGATCACTTCTTTCTATTTATCCACTGATGAACACCAATATTGATTCAACACCTTAACTAGTATGAATAAATCAGCAACAAACATGAACATGGAATTAATATACTAACATAATTTATTTTGAATTTATCCCTAGGAGTGGGGTAATGTATCAATAGCTATTGAAACACATTTAGGTAGGGATCATAATATCTAGTGTTCTGAAGAAAATCAGGATGACTGTAATTCACAACATTTCCATATATTTTTTTTTATATATAAATCATTAGAGGAGTAGATCTCAAGGGCCACAAACACAAAAGAATGCTACCCAGTAGAGGCTGGGTACTCCAGCAATGGCTTTCTGCTTGGTGGAGAGTCAGCGTGATCTGGGTCTTCTCAGGCTAAGGGCCTGGGTATCTCAGGACTCCCAACCTCACACTGAAAGCATTCAAATGCACCGCTGCTGCCATCTCTCCAGGCAGCTCCGCCCAGACAACAACTATTCGAATAAGATTCAAACTGGACTTAACTCAATTCGTTCCTGGAATTCAGAAATTTCATTTGCAGAGATAGATCAGAATGATAAGAATTAAACACTATGTAAATTACTTAGCCGTACAGTCCTAAGAGGTCCCTGTCATATGAAGTCATCATACACTTCATTGGTAAAGACACTATCATCTGTATGCTGTCCACGGGTTGCTCCATTCCTTCGGTCATCCCCTCCCCATTCAGAATGTCACCATGACGACAGGTGCACTGGGCTGCCTTAGAAGCAACTACAAGACATGAGAGGACAGAAGCTGTCAGGACACCTGGAGGTACATACTAAGTGGAACAATCCAGCTATGTATGTGCTTCTAGACAGCATATTTTAAAAGTGTCTTTCCAAGCCGGGCGTGGTGGCGCACGCCTTTAATCCCAGCACTTGGGAGGCAGAGGCAGGCGGATTTCTGAGTTCGAGGCCAGCCTGGTCTACAAAGTGAGTTCCAGGACAGCCAGGGCTATACAGAGAAACCCTGTCTCGAAAAGCCAAAAACAAACAAACAAAAAACAAAAAACGTGCCTTTCCAAATTATCCATAAATGCATCTTGTGCCTTTGTTTTTACACATAAAGCTTCAAAAAGGAATTATTTATACCGAGGTAGCTGATATAGACTTACAGATGAAGCAAACATCATCCCACCCCAAAAGCGGTGAGTTTAGGAGCAAAGCTTCCATGTAGATCCCTGATAGCACTACTGGACAGAGACTGTGAATTCTGAAGGATCGCTAATGCTATGCTTCTTATAACACCTGTAGATGTTTTAAGCACTTGAAGACCGGTATTGAAAATTATATTTACATCCTTAACTTTGCCTCTTGCTTTATATCATCTTAATATTTTATAATAAAATAGCTAGGGAAAATGAGTGTGCAAGAAAGAGATTGGCAGAAGGTCACATCATTAGTCAGTGATAGCTCACAACATTTCTACCACCTTCCAAATCTGTCCATTCATCACGCTCCTCTACATAGCTGTAGAGCAGGGAACTGGCCTCCACACACCATATAAACTAATTATCTTTGTCCTCTCGCTTCAACAGGCTTGAGTCAATGCGAGACAATGGGAAACTTCGAGGCAGGAGAAGACAACAGTAATGAAGGCGATTCAAGACCTGGTTCCTTGTCTGCTTTGCTACAGGAAGACTGTGCCTATTTTTTCCTGGAGTTTGAAAATGCAGGGAGAAAGAAAATATCTCAACTTCCTGTGGGGAAGCGCTTGACCACACTTCACCAGCAGTCTGGTTCTCTTCTGTTTCTGGCAGCCATTCCTGTCCTTTGCCCATTTTGCCAGTAAAGGTGTGGCTGTCTAGTTATCGATAGCCCCAAGAAGCCTTTGCATGTTTTATTTCCCCTCTTTATATCTGCCAAGAAGCTCACGCGTGCCAAGAGAGGACCAGGACTGGGACCCAAGTTTGATGGTGGTAAGGTCAGTGCTCCTCCCACTGGCCCACACTGTCTCTACCTGCACTGCTTTGTGTGTCTGTTTTCCTAACAATCACGCTGCACACTGGCTTTCTATTCTCTTGAGACAATTAAGAGCTGTTAGTTACCACTGAGGTATGGGTGCCACTTCTCCACCCTTAGTTATCATTCCATTATGGTCATTGTATGTCATAGGTGTCAGAGCTGGATAGGGCTCTGCCTGCCTCCCTCTTTGGATGCTTGCACAGTACAGTAACAGCTAGTCTCAGGGAGAGGGAATTCAGGTCAGGGGCAACCATTTTGGTAGAGCCGCTAACCTGAGGAAAATTGAACTCAGTCTTATGCTTATTGAATCTGTAGGTGCAGGATGCAAGGCTGGAAGGCAGTGTGTTGGGAATGCATGTTGGCTGTTATTGGTTGTCCTTGGTAAGATACCGCAAGACAGAGATGAGCTCAGGAAGAAAAATGGCTGATTTGGAAAGTAAGAGAAAAGGAAAGGGCAAAGTCCAGAGATCAAAGACTTAGGTTTTACTCTGTCAGTGAAAACAAATCAAGAATGTTGGAAATGATAAGATCTATTAAAATTCAGCCTCTGGTAAGAATTCTTTCAGTAGTGGAGATCATTTCCATATCTAAAACCTCACTAATGTGTTTGCCAAATGTATCTAAGTTGATATTAGTTCTGTTCCTTTAAAGTTATAATAATTTGGCAGGATCTATGAAATTCCAATTTTGTGGGCATGTGTCAATTTACCAAGCAGACTCCTGCTTAAGTAGAGAAAACAAGAATTGTAGTTGGGCGACGGTGAAAGTGATTCCACACGAACCCCCCTTACGTTAGTGACAGGTAAAGGATACTTATTGCAAGAAAGCCACCAGGCTGTATCAACTGTGGCAAGACTCACTTCAGCTTCGCTAAAGCACATACCATAAACTAAGTCTTAAAACATGAAGCAAAACATCAAAAACTGTTCAAAGAGAAACAGAAACTGTTGTGGGACTTCAGAAGACAGAAGTAACCAGCTATGCACATGTGTGTGGTGGATTCTGTGGCTAGGAAAGCATGTGACTTAAACTGAGGTATATAGGTAGAGGTGGGCAAAGGTATTATGAAAGAAACATGGATGTGATCAAGATTGAAATGGCATCACTGTGTCCCAAGTTTTCAAGAGACAGGTTATGATGTGAGAGAACTGTCAAGCCGCAACAGCCTGGGAGGTAGTGTAGCAGGCATGTGCACATGGGACAGGACAGCCTGGGAGCTAATGTGAGGACTTTGATCAGTTGCAGGACTTCTTTGAGTTAATAAGAAGCCAGATGTCCCATTCGGACACACAGAAACCTGCTTCACAAGGTCTCTGGGGAATGATGATTTTAGGCTTTTGTTAATTCACTAGCAATCCTCTGTTTACCCCATCAGAGGCTAGACTGAGCTAAGCCCAGATTGTCATTTTGGACATTGTGTGAACAGAACTGCCATTTCAGGGGCCCATTTTGAATCTAACACTAACAACAACAAGAAAGGAAATGAAGCTAAGAAGTTATGCAGAACGAGTTTGCAACCCGTCCCTAGACCTTAGCACAAGTGATATCATGATGGAAATACCATTCAGGCCTTGGAGCCCAGCACACAGGCAGCAACACATGCCAAAAAACAAGAACAATGACCTAATCCATCAAAGTCCAAAGTTCTGGCAAGTCCCTAAATGTACTAACCTTGGCTTCTGGCTTTTGTAGTTCTGCTTCTGGCTAATTGTTCTTGATAACTTAAGGGGTGTCAACCCAGGATGTGGTTTTTGTTCTTAAAAATCCCATCCCAACAGAAGAGTCTCTGAAGTTAGGTTTGTGTTGATTTGTATGGTTTTTAATTTCTGACTTCCTGTCTACTAATGGATCAGTACATTTTATGCTATCATTGGAGTATAAAATAAGTAAGAAGTAGATGCTTTTGTTAAGGCATTTATAATTTAATTTATGTGGACTTTAAAATGTAACAACAAAAATAGCAATGAAAAGCAATAAAAAAGAGGAGCAAGTTCCTTTTGTTTACATGCAAAAAAAGAAATACCATCCCAAGGAAGATTTTGGAATGTACTTGGGCCTTGAACACCTAGTGTAGTTGCCATCCAGTTAATAAAGATTTTTTATTGGCTTTGAGATTGTATCTGAGTAGTCTTGTATGGTGGATACATCAGAACAGACTCTTTTACACAAGTGCCTTACACTATCAACAAGACTGCCAGAATCAGAGCTTACAATCTGATACAAAAAGTACTTTTACAGGGACATCTGTCTAACAACACTGTTCAGCATTGGGCTGGCGCCACTCTTGTTATTAAGCATTGTGACCATAGATGTCTGTTTTTAAATTTCTGATTGAATGAACCCCCTTCATTTTTGAAGTAAACAATGTTCTCTTCCCTCAGCCTCTTTAAATACACTCACCCTTTACTGTGGCTTGGGTATTCCCATTGTACTATTCTGCTATTCCCAACTAAACAGACCTGTTTTGTTTTGAATTGTTTTCTCTCATTGTTTTAATTAGGTTCACAATGTTTTGGGGATAGAAAACTTCTATTTGGGGAAGCATCTTCTTGTACTCACATATTTATGTAAGTAAGATCTCAAAGACAAACCAAACAAACTTAAAGCTTGCTCCATGACGCATGCCTAATACTGTTTGGATGGCCAAGAACCTAAGACTAGAAAGGCCATGGGTTTTGGAGAAGCCAAATGCTATTGTTCTGTTAAAGCTCTACCTCAATAAAATGAGTCCTAAAGACATTGTGCTATACCCACAGGTCAGTGTCTCAGTCAGCCATCATCAGAGAAGCATCCTCTTGCAGTAAGTGGGACCTAAAACTGGCTCCCAACTGGACAGTATGCAGAGTGAAAGATTTTGGAATACTCAATCCTAAATGAGGGACTCTATGCAGAAAGATTGTAAGAGCCAGAGTGGGTGGAGGACACCAAGGAAGCAGTGTCTTCCAGACACAACAGGGCAGATACATGAACTCACAGAGATTGTGGCAGAATGCACAGGACTTGTACAGGTTCAAATCATTTGGTGTCCCAGCACCAAGAGGGTGAAGTATACATAGACTCACATTCTTAACCAAGAAGCTACCTGCAATTGACATCCACCCAAGTTGAAGCTGTGGAAGATGGTAGTGTAGCAGCAGATCTGCCCAGTCTAGGCACACAACATGTATTCATATTAACTGTGTTGTGTTTTCATTGCCAGGGCTTATCTGGGTTGGAGAGATTTAATACAACAAAATGGCGCCCAATGTGGGGCATGAACCCACAACCCTGAGATTAAGAGCCTCATGCTCTATCAACTGAGCTAGCTGGGCAATAAATATAATTTCATTTTTCTCCTATAGAGTCTCACTGGAACTGAGATGGAAGCCTCCTTCATATTGGATAGTGTCGTAATGCCAGGAGCATTCTGTAGACTAGTAGGTGGCTGGTACAGAAGAGACATCAACACTTGCTTAGGGTGGGAGCCCATGTGCTTCAGTAACTGTTCTGTCAGGCAAGACACATTTATCTGTCGCAGCAGGAGTGGCATTACTGTTTGAGAGGTAACCACTTTCTGATTGGATTTGAGGCTTGCTCTGTAAAAGGATCATATATGAGTGGCTATATACCCAGCCAAAAGCCCATGGCTGGGGAAATAAAAAATCCCTAGAAGGGAATCTACTATCAATGTTTTACTGCATGCAAATGTAGTCAAACTCTCTTCTAAATATGTGTTTGTAGTTACAGCATAGTCTGCTCTCTGCTCATGTTGGAGAGGCTTCTTTTTGCTGCCGGTAGGCTGTCATTCTTAACCGTAGTTATCCAGAGACTCATGACTATCAAAGCGCTAAGAATACTCATCCCTAAATGGGGTGTCTATGCTGCCCCTGTCAAGGCCCAGGGATCTTGAGGTAGAAAGATTATATGAGGTAGAACATAAGAGTGAGAGCTACAACATGTCTCTGCATGAGACATGGCCTTTGCCATCACAAGCAGGAACTATGGCTACTTAACTGAGATCAGCACATGGAAGACATGAATATGAGGAAGGGGCTAGTTGGAAAAAGGGGGTCATTAGGACTGGGAGAGCAAAGGAGGGGGTAAATGGGGTCAGACAATATGATCATCCTACATTGTATTAAATATATGAAACTTAAAAAAGTTAAAGAAGAAATAAATAATGCCATTGAACTCTTCAAGTTTTCTGGAGGAGGATTGTCATTTCTTAGTTTAGCCAATGGAGAAGTAGTCAAAAAGAAGTGGTTCAACAGGAAAAGAAGTCAGGGCAGGTGCACAGAGGCAAGTAGAGGTGATTGTCATCACAATATAGTATACAGATGTATGAAACCATCAGAAGGGAGAGAGAGGTAAGAATGTGTAAGTCTTGATTCCTGGGTATGTTCGTAGTTACAGAAATGGAGGGGTGAATTTTATTTTTAAAGAATTTAATGAAGTCCAGAATTCTGACCTAGTGAATACCTTTCTTGGTTAAAATAAGGAAGGAAATGTTCCCATTAATTGTTTACAGCGTGCTATCCAGAGAGGCACTAGAAATAAGCAGCTATAGAGTAAGCACTTTCTAAGATTAATCTGAGCATATTTTTCTTTAACTGTCTAGTCTGTCTTTATATTTAATGTTGGCTGAGAAGAATTAGACTACTTGAGGGTCACCATGGGTTCTGGGTGACAGAGTAGGGAAATATAGATATAGGTAAAGGTATATCCCTGCATACACCAACATTCTTCCCATTTCAAGGAAGAATTAAACAACCAAGCCACATGGATGTTACTTGCAAGTTGGCTCAGAAATGTAGTTTGTCAAGAAAGAATACTGGAACCATCACTTCCTGTTCTGTGTTAAAGGATAGAACTGCACTGGTAGCTTGAAACGGGCCACCCTACCAACAGTTAGCTGCATGGAAACTGGAAAACACTACAATTCAGGGTTGCTCTAACCTGTAATCAATGGTGTTTAAATTTGCCAGCACACTCTGATTTCTACAGCCCAGTAGATGCATCTCCAGCTTAACTCTATTACATTGGATGATGTAGAGAAACCACCAACATAAGACAACAATTACATCATATCTCAGACTGTCCTTGTCCCTTTGTAATACATGTCTCCTCCCATTATCATATCTGTCAGTATAGAATTGTTTGAGTGGTTAGAACTTTATATACGTTGCAACATAGTATATGTACACTTTAGGCATGATTTCTGTTACTCAGGGCAATGGTTTTGAGGTTTGTCAAACTGTTGCGTTCATCATTCTTTCTTAAAAATTGTTTAGTAGCATCCTATTGTATGTACACATTATGGTTTATAGAAACATTCACTTGTTGCTGGTGTATTATTTTCAGCTTTAGTCAACAATAATAAAACTACTCTGGACACCCTGGAACAAATGTTACAGTAGAAGAATTATGCTTGAGAACTGACAAAGTGCTCTCCAAATTATCCATGTCTCTAGTTTTCTTTGTAGTGTTCAGAGGTTTTAGTGTTTCCACAGCCCTGCCCCTACTTACTCACTGGTCGAGTTTTGTTTTTTGTTTTTTTTTTTGTTTTTTTAATTAGAAGAATATCTATTATCTCTGTTCCTTTTGTCTCATTATTTTTCTATACTTATGTTTTCTTTTCTTTTTTTTTTCATAATCTATTCTTTTGGGGAGGGGAGAGTGCTCAAGGAATTTTGCCTTTTATCCTGATTTTGCTATTAATTTTCCTGCTTGTGGTAGTATCAAACCCAGATTTAAGCTCTTCTAGTAGATGGCTGATTTTCTATCATTTTACATCATGCCCTGGGGGCCATAACTTGGTTTACAAACTGATTCAATTAAAATTTATGTTGGGATGTGTGTGTGTGTGTGTGTGTGTGTGTGTGTGTGTGTGTGTGTTTATTTATTGGTTTGTTTTGTTGTTTCAGTTTTCTTCCCTGGCTTGGGATGGAGCGCCACACTGGGTTATGCTGTCACTGAGCTAAGTCCCTATTTTTATTTTTATATTTTTATTTTTATTGGGAAGACTTTTTGAGGCTGTTTTCCTGGTGGCTTTGCATTAGCTGCAAATCTTTTGGTTATGTCTGACAAACTAAGCTTCATTCTCTGCCCTCATGCAGCTATTGGTCTTCTCTGAATCGTTTACCACTAAAATTTCTTTTGATTTTGAGAACTCTGATAGGCTGGGACATTTCCCTTTCACTAAAGCGAGCCACACAGGAGGTAGCACTCAAGATCTCTGCTCTTAGGTATTGGCTTTCCAAGCTGTTGCTGAGATGGGACTGGGGAATGGAGTCCCAGCCTTCTGGAGAGACACCCATGCCTTAAGAGTGCCCATAAGGGAGGGAGCCTCTGTATTGCTTGCTTCCTCCCTATGAAAGATCAGGGCTGAGAGTGACCAGGGACCAACTATTTCCAACTTTCCATCTCTGTGCGTAAGAGCTAGAGATGGGTGAAGGGAGGGAACCCTTGGCTTCTTTAGGGTACTCTCTGGGAGTTTAAGTGGTATAACTCAGGAGAGGGTAGGGAGCTGGTGGTCTCTCCTCCCAGGGACATTGGGTATCCTTTGCTGAGCACCCAGGGAAAACGGATCTTTGTCCTTTTGGCTATAGTGGCTCCAATAAACTTTATTTAAGCTGAAGTAGAACACAGGGAAGGGTGGAATGAGCCCAGATTCAAGTGCCTGGGACTCTCATAGTTCTTACTAAGGCAGGATATAGTTTTAAAAGGATAAATTTATATGTCTATACACACACACACACACACACACACATGTATACACATATACAAACACACACACACTTAAGGTATCAGTATCTCTCCAGAAGGATGGATCTCTGTTCCCCGGTCCCCCCATACACACACACACACACACACACATACACACACATACACACACACACACACACACACACACACACAGATGCATGTGCACATGTGAAACATGTTCCTTTATGCTCTTAGGATAATTTTCAAACAGTTTACACATGTATTTAAGAGTGGACTTTCCCTCTTACAGCTCGCTGGTGCCCACCCGTGGGCTCTACACGTCACCATTCCAGATGTGAAGCGCTCAGTAAGCATCTTATAAAAATTGTCCCCACACATCCTTGACTGTGCTCTGCCAATGGAAGACAATAAAGAACTCACTGACAAGACACATCCATGTAGCACACAGTGTAGTTGGGAATGCAAGTTGTTTGAGAACTGGATTTAAGGCAAAAACTATGCCTGGTATTGACACCTAGCCAGTTACCAGGAACTAGTTGGGTCGTGGATCTTAGAGAAGAATCTATAGCCAACAGTTTACAGAACAACATAATACCGAACGACATTCTAAATATGTTTTCCTATATGCACAGATAAGTGTGGTTCTCACTCATCATAAAAAAGGTTTCTTTGGGACCCACCTCAGGTCCTTCGGGCTTCTTTTTATAAAGATACTAATGCTGTCATGGAGGCTTCAACTTTGTAGCTTCATCTAATCCTAATTACCTGTCAAAAGGACTTTTTTTCTCCAAATAAGATTAACATATGAATTACAGTACACAAACTTTCAGTGAGCATATTCACACCTTAACAAACAGCTACTATCAATTCTGAGGTATAAATTTCTGTGATTTTGCTTAAGCAGTGGAGTTGGGAGACAGAAAACTGATACTATAGGTAGGTGTCTTTGCAATCGACAGAGGGCATTACAGAAATCCACAATCAGTCAAAATGCAAGGAAAAAAAGGCTGTGTGGTCTCTAGTCCAAATGGATAACACAATTCAATTCCTGCATGTGCGGCTCAGGAATCGTGGTGGATGACTGAGGGATAAGGGAGCAGAAAGATTGTAAGAGCCAGAGGAAGGAGAGGGTTGCTGTGAGACTGTCTCCTAGAAATGGCAGAGATACTACATCCAGGAAGTCTCAATAGCATAGTTGCTTAAACAAGACCTAACCAGAGATAATACCAACAGCTGTAGACATGGCAGCATGGAAGAGGGAAGAACACAAGGCTTCAAGCCTAAACAAAGAACTACAGGCGAGGAAGGAGAAAGAGCTAGAGAAATGGCCATCATCCCCAGGGAAGAGCACACCAGTTAGTCGCCTAATATCAAGTGCTCGGCCCTGGAATTATACCTACAAGTAACAGTGCACAGATGGAGCAGTTAGTATTTATATACTTAGGAGTGTGTGTGTGTGTGTGTGTGTGTGTGTGTGTGTGTGTCTGTCTGTCTGTCTGTCTCTCTGTCTGTATCTCTGTCTATGTCTGTGTGTCTTTGTGTCTCTGTGTGTGTGTGTGTAAAACATATACACGGTAATATATATAAGGGTGTAAACATATATATCTAAAAACACATGTATAAAACTTGTGTGTGTGTGTGTATGTGTGTGTGTGTGTGCGCGCGCGCGCAAAAACAAAAATAGGAGCTATGAAATTTGAGAAAGAATAAGAGGGTATGTGGGAGAGAGACAACGGAAGGGGGAAATTATGGCATTGTATTATCATTTTAAAAACTTAAAAAATTATTATTAAAAAAAATGGACAAGCCAAACTAGCCCACCTGCTCTTTCTCACCACATAACACTCTCTGTCATGCTATGGTGAATAGAGAGGCCAAAGGAGGCACTGGCTCGTCATTCACCTGGACTTCTCAGTTAGCACAACTTTGAGAAAAAAACAAACATTTGTACGTTACAAACAGCAACAGAAAACGAACTAAGACAATTTTCTAACCTATACATTCCAAAACTCACTACACAAAGCTTACTTGTAAATTCACAACACAAAGCTTACTTGTCAACTCACGACACAAAGCTTACTTGTCACAAAAGATGTTGCCAACACAGAATGCTATTCCATTTGATCATTCAGACCGAAGGTGGGTAAATGCTATCCTATCATCTACACATGGTTTGTGCAGCTTCCAAGACGACTTTGAATACTGTCCTTCCCTGGAATATGGGTAAGGAAATGTAAAAGAAAAAGAAGTTATGTAAAAGAATTTGTGACTCACACCTGATAACCGTATGCACATTTTCTCTTTGTGTAGTGTGTCAGCCAGAACTTAATTGCCAAGCTGTAAATAACCACTACCAAGGCTTAGAAATGTACACTGGCCGTGGTTCAGAAAGAGAAAGAGCCAAATTACAGAATCTTTCACCTTTGTCATTGATACGGTGACTCATAGACTTGTAATAAAATTTATAACTTAGAGATGCAACATCTTCTATTAGAAAGATTGCAGCCACTGACATCAGCCATCTCCAGGCTAAGATTTGCTCAGACACTTTGTATAATTTGACCTTGATTAATATTGTTAACCTCACTAGAAACTAGATTTCCTCATCTGTAAAATGCAGTGGCCACTCCTAGTTCACAGGGGTCTGATGAAAAGTGGAATTATATAGTTAGAAATTTAACAAAGTAGCTGACATAATAGAATGCTCCAAAATGCATCTGCTTGTGTCAGGCCTTGTTCCTAGGCCTGAAGACCTCACAAGAGGAAACTTAAAGGAGAAATTGTTATTTGCTTGCAGTTTAAAGAGACAGAGCCCACCGTGGCCTAGGACAGAAGTATGATACCCAGGGTCACATGATATCCATGGCCATGAAGTGGAGAGTGAACACGACATGACACTGGACATTGCTACCTCAGGCCTTGCCACAGTGACTCTTCTTTCAGCAACCCCCCACCTTCTAAAGGTTCTACAATCTTCCAGAATAATGACACTAACTAGAGGCCAAGGAATTTTTGTTTGGTTGGTTGGTTTTGTTTTGTTTTGTTTTTTTACTTATTTACTTTACATCTCACTCACTGCCTCCATCCCAGTCACCCCATCCCACAATCCTTCTGTCCATCAACCCCTCCCCTTCTCCTCTGAGCAGGTGGGAATCCCCTAAGAATCCCCCGATCCTGGCACTTCCAATCTCTGCAAGGCACTTCCTCTCCCACTGAGGCCCTGGACAAGGCAGCCCAGCTACAGGAACATATGTCAAGTACAGGCAACAGCTTTTGGGATAGACCCTGCTCCAGTTGTTCTGGACCCACATGAAGGCCAAGCTGCACATTCACTACTTATGTGCAGGGAGACCTAGGTCCTGCCCGTGTATGTTCTTTGGTTGGCGCTTCAGTCTCTGAGAGCCTCAAGGGTCCAGGTTAGTTGACTCTGTTGGTCTACCTGTGGAGTTCCTATCCTGTTTGGGGCCACAATCCTTTCTCCTGTTCTTCTGTAAGATTCCCCAAGCTCCATCCAGTGGTGGCTGTGGGTGTTTGCATCTATCTGAGTCAGCTGCTGAGTGAATCCTCTCAGAGGACAACTTGCTCCTGTCTGCAAGCATAGCAGAGTATCATTAATAGTGTTAGGCACTGGTGCTTGACCCTCTATCTTCCATTTGCAAATAAAAGAACCACTGCCTATAAACCAGACAGACCCTAAACGGAACACATTCATTGTGACCAAAGTCTCAGGAGTCTTTGTAAATCACAAGGTTCATTACACAAACAAGCCCATGACAGCATCATCATGTGTTCAACCTCTGCACCAATACAATAAGCCAGGAATATCTTTCACCACCATTTGCTTTATTCAGTTCAAATCCTTCAGCTGGTTAGAAATAGCTCCGAAAAACTCAAACCCAACAAAACTGGGGTGTTGGAATGTCCCAAACAATTAATAGAATATAAGATGAATAGTGTGTTGGTATGTTTAAAATTCTTTTGTGTGTTTGTATGTGGTCTTATATGTAAGTGTTTGTATATGTGTGTGTATATTCTGTGTGTTTGTTTCTATTTGTGTGTTTGTATGTATTTATGTATGGTGTTGGGAGTAGAGGAGGGGTAATAAGAAAAGTAGGAAAGCTTCTTCCAAAATCCATCCCAATTATTATTGACTTAGAAGGAAACTCCTTTGAAATATAGAATTATACCCTAGTATGCATTGGTGTTGCTGCTGCATGAATGTTTTATTCATCTGAGGTTCCAGGAAGCTCATTCTGCAGCCCCCATATTTCTCTTCCCTGCCTGTGGCTTTGGGTCCACACTTAATTCTTGGTTGTCTACTCATCTCAGATGCTGGCTTTAGTCCATACAGCTGAAGAAGTTGAGGATACCGCCAGGGCCAAGCAGGCAGGCAGTGGGAGGCAGACAACACAATGGATTGCTCTCTCTCTGTGCTCACAGGTGTTGCTGAATTCATGGGTTGCTCTAACAACCAATTAAGATTTAGGTTTCTCATGCCTCCTGGTTCCTTCTCATGGCTGTAAGAAGTACACATGAGACTCTACTGACAATGTCTTTGAAATAACCTTAAAACAGGCCTATGTTACGGTGGAGTAGAGTTGTTCAGGCAACGCCCAGTCACAACGTGAAAAAGTATCAAAGGGAACCAAACTGTAAGTAGGGAAATCTGGGCCCACAGTGAAGTGAGCCTCCTTCTGTGCAGTGCAGAGTGCACATGGCTTAACCTAGTTTTCATAATGAGAATGTCAAGCAAGCTAATGTCTCACTATGGAGATGTGCATGGGAATCAGATTGTGGGGTCTCAGACTTCATATGAGGAGTCCCAGCAAGGAGTCTGAATCAGTCAATGGGTTAGAATGCTGGATTATAGCTCTCTGACCTGTATAGATCATGACTGAGACAGTCATGATTCCTGTGAGTCTTAATAAAAGCCTAGAAATGGAGGTGGAAACTGGGTCTAGGTTATGGGCTGTGGATTACAGATCTCACACAGAGTCAGGCAGAGGCCCCAGAAGCCCTGGGAGGATCCTAAATGTGAGTACAAGTAACCAAGTTGTAGATCTCTAACCTCACCTCACTCTGGATCAATCAGCGCCTCTGTGGATTCCAGCAGAAGCCTGCACAAAAATGAGGACCACAGAGAACTAGGAGTAATCAAGGGGAATCTCTGACTTCACATTGGGTCAGAGTGCCTGTCACATTGGCCTGTAGGTGCTAGCAAGATTTTGAAGACAAGCCAGAAGACAATGGAGCAAATACGTATTTCTGACCTGACACAGCGTCAATCAGAATCCCTAAGAGTTCTGACAGGAATCGAGAAATGAGTGAGGTGACAGGAAACAAGGTCTTGTGCCCAGCTTCAGTGTGGGTGAGTTAGTTTCTGCAGGTCTCAATGGGAGTCTGAAAATGAGCGAAGAGATGGGGAACTGGGTCACTGTCCAACTTCAGTCCAGATCTGTCAGAATTCCCTCGGATTCTGTCAGGATTCTGGAGATGAGCAAGGGCATCCTCACATTCAGTAAGTGCTCAATAGGTTGGCAGTAACCTTTTCTCATGGACATTATGCTTATTTTTATATTTTGCAACCTCTGGGCCAAGGATAGAGATTTCAGGTTGTGCCAAAGTCAGAGGCCTCCATGTTGCCTTACTCTTTCATAATATATCTTGTCTCACAGGTCAGGAAGCCAGTGTGAGTGTTTTACCAAGGACTAAGTCCCACTGCATCCTGGCAGGACCAAGGAAACAGCACCCATGTAGGTTCACAGGGTAGATTCGTCTTAAAGCAATTCATAGCCAAGTCTCCTTTTACTGAGGTTTTGGAGACATTGAATCCCCAGGCACCAATGCAAACCAGACTCTTCATCCAACCATCTTCAACATCTAGCAAATCCCCTCCCCCTGGTGTTTGGTCTTTATCCTAGTAACTGTCTATAGTCTGTTTGGAAAAGGATATGGTGCTACAGATTATAAAGGATAGGATATAAAGAATTACTTCATGCCTTGAAAGGCTCTGCCTCGTAGGTCCCATGTTTCTCCTTGAGTCTATAGATGAGGAATCTGAGACCTGACCCCAGAGCCAAGAATTGAACAACGAATCAGGACTTACACTGAGGAGACTGCCCTTAGCATTCTACCCACCCATCTTTGGTTTATTTTGGTTATGTGACTTAAGCAGTATCCTTTTTAACTGCTTGTCCATCTAGCCCCTAAAAAGATGGCATCTTTTAGTATCTTCATAGCTTTGTAGGTTATAATCCTGACTGCCTCTCTCACTTGCCATTTATCAACGTAAGTGTTTACCTCCTTCTTCTGATGGTGAAACTGCCTGCTGGGGTCTAATATTTCAGACTGTGACCAGTTCCATGGCTCTATTTGTGACCATCAGACTGACTGGGAGCTTCCAGATTCTGTACAGTTGCAGCCCACCATCTACGTCCATCTTCCTCATCACCCCATGATTAAACTGTGTGTCTTCTGGAGTCTGCCACAGAGCAGCAATAGCTATTGGGGACCCATGGTCATGTTCTGCTTTCCCAAATCTTTAAAGCCTTCCTTCATCTGCCTTTATTTTTATTACCATTAAGCAACTGTCTCAATGAAATCTACTTATGCTGACTTCCTTCAGGAATCCTAAAGGTGGGGCAGAAGGATAAAGAGACATGCTTGAAAGATCACTTCCTAGAATAAGAGTAAATAGAGTTGAAATCGGTGGGTCTCAACCTTCCTAATGCTGAGACCCTTGAACAGCTCCTCATTGTTGTGGTAACACCCAAACCATACAATTATTTTCTTGTTACATCATTCATTATAATTTTGTTACTTTACAAATTATAATGTAAATTTCTGGTAGGCAGGATATTTGATATGGGACCAGGAAGGGGTTGATACCACAGGTTGAGGCCACCGGTTTAATAAAGATTTCATCTTGTGTTGTCTCTGTAAGCGGAATGCCAGGAAGATGGTTTCAAAACAAACAAGTTGGGGCAAATAAATTGCAGATCTCCAAAACATAGTTCTGCTAGAAATTTTACCAAATAAACTTGTCTTTATTAAGAAATTGTGTCATTACTTATTGAAGGCAACAATGATGACAGAATTCCATCTGCCATACAGAAGATAATTATACTCTAATGATCAGGGAATTTATAGACATGCAGCTAATGTTGGAAATTGTCTGGAAACTAAGAAGACTGTAGACCGCCACTTTCAGTCTGCAAAATTCAATAAAACAAGTGTTTATTTTTATCCTGAAACAAAACTCAAGTAATTTATCTCCTTGTCTCTGCTGCTAAAACAAGACCTGGTTTTATTGTCGCAATCAGCCTGCTCTACTCTGATATTTGGCTAGATATTGTCAAGTCAAGTCGGCAATCTGCATAGAGTAATTACCCCACCACCAGAGAATGTCCCCGAATTGTAAATGCTTTATTCTACTTTAACAGAGTAGAAAGATAGATTCTCATGGGAATTCGCTTCTGAAAACAGCTTAGGAAAGTCTTCCTAAAAACAAGGGTCAACTTTCTGGAAAATGAGCTAAGCGGAACCTCCAGCTCATTGAGCTACCTTATCCCTGATGAGATCCAAAATCCTTCCAGGTCCATCTTATAGAATGAACTTCAAAGAAAACTATGCCTTCATCCAGGGAATTAATCCACACATTGAAATGAAAGTGCTTTCCATCAAATTCAGGACTACCTATCTTCAAGCCCATATACTTTTGTGTTAAAATGGAAACAGGTCACCAGGGACGTAGCTTGGGGTAGAGTGCCTGCCTAGAGTGCTTGCACAAGGATTCAATTCCCAGTACCACAGTGGGGGGGGGGGTGATAGAAATATAAGTTCTGTCTGTTTTGTTGGGTTACCAACAATTCAATCTAGAACTTAGAGATGAACCCTGGAATAATGTCAACATGATTTTGACGAGTCACATCAGACTAATAAGCCCAAACTTAGGGGAAATATTGGTGAGTCCCTCTCAAGATCTCAGTGTGGATTAAGGAAGGAAACCAGGAAAAGACAATACAAACCTTTTTCTCTTGAACTGCCCATTGCTAGACTATAGGACTATGAACCTCAGGAAGGCAAACTACCACATTGCAAAGGACTTCTTAGGCTCCCAAGTTACTTATCCCTCCCTTCAATTTTCAATAAAATGACATTCCTTACTGCAACTTGATATGCTAAGGCTGGTTGATATCCATGGGAGGCTTCCCCTTTTCAGAAGAGAAATGAAGGAGTGGATGGGGGTGGGAGGGGAGATGGGAGGGAAAGACTGGGGCAAGGTGGGGAAGAGGGTGAAATGGGAAACTGTGGTCAGGAAAATGACATTCTTGATTTTGGCAGTCTAAGTGGATTCTATTTGGGGTTAGTGTGCAACACTTAAAATGTTTCAGTGCTCGCAATGATTGGAAACTATGTCCTCAGTGATGCTACAAGAATATTGTATTCACCTGAATATAGTAATTATCAGATTTGCCAGCACCATGGGGAGACTCTAGAAGCATCTTAGCCTTCTCATACCACTTTCCTTACAGAATAATGATTTGGGGTATTTTGACTCCTAGGAAAGGAAGTTGTGTAGTTACTTTTCTTCCTGAAGTAGAACAAAATGAGTCTCTGGAAAGCACAATGTTAGTAACCGAAGTCCTCAGCTCCATCTGCATCCTAATGACACTCAGATTTATCTTTCCCTCCCTTAAGAAATTAGCACCGAAGATGAAAAATGAACATCCCTTGCCAAATGCACAGCCCTTAGAGTTCTCAGAAAATGAGTGTTGGATCTCTGAAATAAGAACCAACCAGAGAAGGAAAACTTGCCAGTTCCCTCTGCTGCCCTCATGCTCACTCAGCTTCTCCTTGGTATTTAATCATTTATAGCTTGATACTTGTGCATAGTGCTCATGAATGGGGGGTAGGAAGAGGACTGGTTTCAGGTGACAAAGGGCATTGTCAGTCATGCCATGATAACCCTGACCAAGGAAAGAAAAAAATGTGTCAAATGGAATTATTTCAGCTTTTGGACCAAGAGAAACTTAACAGAAATAATCTGTTTTCAGATAACCAACTGCTGATGCATGACCAGCAGCTCAATATCCTGAGCACTGGGGTCCCTAAGGCCTCTTTGAACTCTTAAGAGGTTCTAGGTGACTGTGACAAGTCTAAGCAGTCAAACAGAAAGAGAAATCAGTTCTAACATATTTTTAAACTTCACCAAAAAATAGTCTATGTCTATAATTTCATAGTGCAATTGATTATAGCTGCAAGAGAAGCTTCAAAACATGAATACTTCCTTCCTGGCCTTTGTCACAGAAGAGCATAAAAGATGCTATGGCTGGGTGATTGTTTTGCCAGTTAACAGTCCGACACATCATTTCCTCTATAGATCAGCCAAGATAAGTATACCAAGTCATTCATACCACCCAATAATTTTGAGAGGGGAGAAAAAGCCTACTAAGATAATAATAGCAAAGAAAAGCTAGTGTGATGAAATCAAGATATACAGTTGTTCTGTGTTTCTATTGTTGTGACAAATGACACAACCAAAAGCTAGAGTATGATTAATGATTGATGTAAGAGGGCCCAGCCCACGGTGGGTGGTTCTAGCCCTGGGTAAGCAGTCCTAGTGTGTATAGTGAGTTTCTGAGTTCAATCTCCAGAACTCCCTGTTCTGAAATAGCCAAGGTTTTTGATCTGTTTTATTTTGTTTGTCTGTTTGTTGTTTTGTTCACCTTGTGAATTTTAACTGCAGGAGCTTCTTCATGAGATCAATTTTCCTCCATATCTCAAATATCCATTCAGGTTTGCTGTTTGATTGTTTACTCTTAGACTTGAGCCTTCTCGGAATTGAGAGCATTTGCCCTTGACTGCACTGTGATTATCTACTTGCTCTAATAGTTCACATTTTCTAGAGAGGTGTCACAGTGCAAAATCACACTTCGGGTACTTCTGCTGTCAGTTCTTCCCAGCCCTCACAGCATAAACTGAACGTATCTGAAGTGTGTGCTTGGGGCTTGAGCTCTAGCTCCCATTGGAGGATGATCTTGCTCTTCAGTTGATGATGTCTTAGTCCCAGCCATTAAGCACCTGACACGATATTGACTTACAATAACACAGCAGAGTTTAGGGAGATCAAGACACACAATCCTGAAGCGATCAATTTGGGCTCAGGATGCTCTTTTAACTGATCAATAGATGTTGGTTTTGTGAAAACTCTGGATTTACTTCCAAATCCTTTCACAGGTGCCATCCAATTGCCAGTAATTGAAAAATGTGATGTAGACCCAAAAGTTTATAGATCTGTTGCTATGAAAACCTATACTTACCCTTAAGAGTGGCAGGTTCCATGAAAAATTATAGGTACAGCGACAAAGTTTGGAGCTGGGATGAAGGGATGGACTATCCAGAGAGGACCCCATTCGGAGTCCATCCCATCATCAGCCACCAAACCTAGATACTAATGCTCATGCTCATGCCGGCAAGATACTGCTGAAGGGTCCCTGATATTGTGGCCTCTTGTGAGACTACGCCAGTGCCTGGTAAACACCGAAATGGATGATCACAGCCAGCTACTGGATGGAACACAGGGTCCCCAATGCAGGAACTAGAGAAAGTACCCAAGTACCTGAAGGGGGTTGCAACCCTGTAGGTGGAACAACAACAGGAACTAACTAGTACCCCCTGGGTTTGTGTTTCTAGCTGCATTTGTAGCAGAAGATGACCTAATCGGCCAACAGTGGGAATAGAGGCTCCTTGGTCTCCCAAACTCCATATGACCTAGCACAAGGCAAGGCCGGGGCCAAGTAGTGGGAGTGGGTGGGTAGGGGAACAGAGGTGGGGGGAGGGGTATGGGAATCTTTCGGGATAGCATTTGAAAGAAAAAAAAAAAAAAAAAAAAAAAAAAAAAAAAAAAAAAAAAAAGAGTGGCAGGTTCCAGACTGTGGTTCCTGGAGCCCCAAAAAGCCAATGAACTCTAAGAGGCTTTATGAAAGCACTTTAGAAGAGTTCAAAGGGCAAAACTCGTCTTCTAACACTAAGATAGTATTTTCCTATAAAGCTGGGTTGAGACCTATAGTGAGGGTACAAGAGCAATGATGGATAAAACCATCAGTTGTCTAAGAAAACCAAGTCACCAAGTGGCATCAGACTCCTGCATGTCACATGCTCTTTACCAATCAGTCAGAATGTCACACCACATGCTTCCCTCTCACTGTATTCTCTACCAGTATGCATGTGCAGGAAACAGGATTTCTGTTTCACATAGGAATGTCCTTGATGATGCAATACTTTTAATCTTATTAGTTCTCAGTGCTTGAGCACAACTTCGAACAATATGTGCCAAGGGAGGAAGTACACACAGCACTCATAGACAACAATGTGTGCCTGGAGAAAAAGCATTGTGCAATACAGTTGTGACCTCCAATAGCTAATTCTTCTTGGTCCACTATTTTTAAAACTGGACAAAAAATGACTAATGGGCAAATAGTAATTCTTTAGATGAATTTTACAAGGTATTTTTCTATAAAAAGGAATAATAAAGTCTTTTCTTTGAAGGGACCATTTGTTGATTCAAAAATTCGGTATTTATAACAAAATGATTATGCAAAACATGCACCCACTATGATGAGTTTAAATACTTGCCGATATATGAAGCTTGAAAAAGAGCAGTGTTTATAATAAATATGACTTTCTCCTATCTCAGAACAAAGTGTCACTAAATTAGTGTTTCTAAATGATCAAGACATAATGATGTAAAGTCCTGTAGTATTAAAAGAATTACTCAGAGTCAGACATACGCAGAGTCTATTTTGCAGTTAGTCTCTAATAAATATAATTTATCAAATTATTAGATAATATCAAAGAGAAATAGCTACAACTATCTGAAAGGTATAAACTCTTTTTTGATTTATAGGCACAATGATATGTAGTCCCTGTAGAAGGCTGGAACAGAAATGTCCCTTAACCCTAAACACTGAGGTCCAAGCCAGGCAGCATAGTGAGACACTGTCTCTGGGGGGATGAGTGGGGACAGAGACAGACAGAGAGAAATAAAACACAAATATGTCAAGTAGTACATACATTTGGTCTTTGGTAGTGTCCTGAATTTCTTGAAAGCCACACAGTAATTCTATAAAGTCACCTTCTTATTATCTTGTCCTTTTTGGTATGTTCCAGTTCTTTTGCCTTGTCTTCAAACTCAGATATTCTGTCTTCTCCTTGAGGAAGAGTGAAGAGGCAGCCTGCAGAACGCTAGAAAGTCTTTGTCAACTATACATCTGACTGAGAACTAATATCAAGACTATACTAAAAAATGAAAAACCTAAACAAGAAAATGTCGCTACTGTCTCCAACCAGCAGAAAAGAAGCAACAAAACCGATGTCCTTCTCAAAGCAGTTTATTCAGGAACATAACTATGTGCAGTAAAAAGATCCCCCGACCTCTCTTGGCCATCCCCTTTTATACCCTCTAGTCCACTCCCCATCACCCCATTCCACCCCATTCCACGTAGGCCCAGTTCATTGGCACAGGACTACATACCCTGTCTCATAAAACAAAAACAAAAAAAACAAAAAAAAAAACCCTTTAAAGTGTTCAACATCCTTAATCAAAAGGAAAGTGCAAATTAAAGCTGCTTTGAAATTTTTATCTCACCATTGTCCAATGGCTATCATCAAGTAAACAAGTGATAACATTGCAAGCCAAGGGATAAAGAAAGATGAATCTTCTATTCCTTGTAGTTATAAACTGGTATAGCCATTATATAAACCAGTATAGAGATTTTTCAAAAAAATAGATAGATAGATAGATAGATAGATAGATAGATAGATAGATAGATAGATAGATAGATAGATAGACAACTAAAAATAGAACTGCCACATGACCTAACTATCTCTTGGTGAGAGGTACAGAGATATAGCTATATATCCTAAGGACTCTCCTTCCTACTACATACATTCTTGTTTATCAATATTCTTTGCTGTTCCATTCACCCAGCATGAAAATAGAATAATCCTAGACACCCATTGGCTGATGAGTGAATAATGAAATTTTTTTAGCCATAGAAAAATAAAAATATAGATTTTTGTAGAAAAATGAATGGAACAAGAAAATGCACTCATGGAGGTAACTCGGGCTCAGAAAGACAAACGCCATATATCTTCTCATAAAAGTTTCTAATCTCCATGTGTGCATCTGTGTAGGAATGAGTGGGGGTGAATGCCAAGGAACTAGAAAGGAGCCAATGAGAAGGAAAGAAAATGCCTTAAGAAGCAACAGAAGGGAGGGAAACAGAACTTTTGTGGAACTCCCAAAGTGAAAGAGAGAATATTGGGGGATGTTAAGCAGTGTTGGGGTGCAGGGAGATGGGGTAGGGAAGCAGAAGATCTCTGATGCTGTATCATCTTTGAAGGCTTTGCTTTTTAATTTAATGATGTCAAGTGAGTCTTCCCTGAACAGAATTTACTACACTTTGTATCAACTGTATTCTCCTTAATGTTTGCGCATCCCACTGAAGCCTTCTCTACACATGTGTGCACATACTTGTGTGCACAGATGCACTCAGTGTCTCTCATGGAAGGACCACAGTTTTTATGTCACGGTCTGGTCATTCACTTCCGGAGTCATGCACACACTAATTCCTATACTTACCAAATTTATGTTATGGATACATCATTTGAAATGGAAAGACAGTCTTTTAACCCGGATCTCTTGAGGTGGGAAGACCCACCTTTAGTCTGGGCCACACCTTCTACTGGAAGCCTATATAAAGAACATGGAAAAGGGAATCTTGTTCTCTTTGCCTGCTTGTCCTTGTTTTCACTAGCAAGTCCATTCCTTCCCTGGCATTAGAGCCTCTTCTTCAGGATCCAGTCTATACTGAAGACCAGCCTTCCACTGGTAGACAGTCATTGCTGGACTACCTGGAGCACAACTTGTAAGCCACTCTAAAAAAGAAAAATCCCCTTACATATATATGTTTTCATTCTATCAGTTCTGCTCCTCCAGAGGACCCTGGCTAATAGACACACCAATATTCATATTGTACTCTGTGTCCACCTGGCATATCCAGCACATATTAGGGCTCGAGTGAATATCAATCATTATATCTAGTATGTCTGGCATAAGCAATCATTTTGCTAAATATATTGTATTTAGAAAACCATATTAATATGATGTTCTTGTATCTACCAAGTTATTGTATATTGGGATTATCAGATTGCATATGTTTTATATGTCCTTAATTTATAGTCTTAGATAATCCTATATATGAATAAAAATGTATGTTAATGATATTTAACAGTATCTCTTCTACAATAGGCAACTAATCTATTCTAGGAAGAAAATTGGGTCAGAAGATAATATAATTTTCATATGAGTGGCTATATGTGATTTATTTTTTTACTGGGTTTAGTTTTATAAAATGTTTCTTAATGTAAAAGAAAATAAAGTTAATCATAATAATAAAATTTGTAATTGGCTAGCAAGAGAAAAATAAAACAGAAAGATTTTTTCTGCCCTTAAGCTATATGACCCTGGAGTTTCTTCTTATAATTATGTCACAATTTACAGTAAAAGAAGCCACATAGCTAGTACTTACTGAGAAATTTAGAGGATTTGAAAAAATAAACACTGCTAACATGTTCACTCATTTCTGGGTTCAATCCATTTCAGTGTGTGATTTTTTTTTGAAACTTTTTTATAATAAAGCTTATATATAATAATATTTATAATCTCATACATTGACTTTGTTAAAGTATATAGGTGAATTCATGAGAAAACATTTTCTTTATGAAGGTTAATTTCAGCATAGTAAATCTTGATAGTATGACTTCTACAAACAAAATGTCTTAGAAACCTCCGCCATCTTTAAGACTATAACGAGGATTTAAGATTTTAAGTGTTGAAAAGTATTGCCTTAGTAAAAGTGTCCATAAATAACAAAAAATGAACAAACATTTTCACTTTTAAAAAATAATCAAGCATTTTTTGTGTCTTTTCTTACGTTTAGTATCAGCTGATATTTAATAGTTGTACAAGTTTATCAGGAACACACAAAGTGTTGAGTCATGAATACTTTGCTCAGTGACTAAATCAGTGTGAAGATAAAATTCCTTACCTTAAAGTTCTATCTTTTCTTGTGACATCTTTATGTGACTTACTCTAGAGGCAGCTCTTTTAGTTGCAAACGACTACACAGCCATGACTGCTGTTTCTGCTCCAGCAACCATCAACTAATAACTTCCCAGTGGATTTATTAAATTTCTGAGAGTTCAAAACTACTTTTCTCAGCAAATAATCACCATGTCTGGGGAGGAGCTTCCATCTGCAAACCTGCCTCCATTTTCTGGCTAATCTAGGGATGGACAATCCCGTGAGGTTCAATCAGCGACCACACTAGAGGAGAGACCAACCAACCACTGTTGTAGAGAGCAGAGAACTTTGGGTGATGTCAATTAAAGCCAGAACAAAAATCTATTCAAGAAAATAGGCAACATGTCATCTTCATCTCCCAGTGCACCAGAGAAGTGACTTAGACCCAGCTCATTAATGCTAGGACCTAGAACAGAATCCATGGCTCAACCTGCCTTCCAGAAGCCTTGCAATTACTTCATATTTGAATACATTTTCCAGCATCTATTGCACAAAGGGTTGTCCAGACACTGTCCTCAACTAACACCCTCTAGTCTTGCAACTGAACCCTCCCTAATGCTGCCATTTTTTAATACAGTTCCTCTTGTTGTGGTGACCCCCAACCATAAGACTATTCTGTTGATGCTTCCTAACTGCAATTTTGCTACTGTTATAAATCCTAGTGTAAATATCTGACATGCAGGATATCTTATATGCAACCCCTGTGAAAGAGTCGTTCCGTATCCATCTTGACCCACAGGTTGAGGACCACTGCCCTAAGCCATCCATCCACTTAATGCATGATGAATCTTACTTTCTGTAGAAACCAGGCAGTGGGCTGCATCCCTCTCCACTCTGACCGCGACATACCAGCTCCCTGAGGATACACATGCTGAGGTTGCACAAGACAAACACCTAGCTGTTTATTTTCACCAGCCTTTGGATCCGTGCTCTTTTCTATCATTGCCCCTGCCTTCACGAAAATAACCTTTGCTCTCCCTGGGCAATACTACAAAGTGGGCCTGTGGCTATATTGACCAGTCAGTATCAGCAAAGGAAACCATATCTGTTAGCAGAATTATAAGTTCCTCTTTTTCAAGAAAAAAAAAACAACAACAACAACAACAACAACTTAACAGTACATAGCACAGAGAAAGCTACGCTGAAGCAAATCTCTGGAATCTCTGGGATGGTCAGTAATTGACAGCTGGTGCTTCAGTGCTTGGAGGGTCTCAGTGGGGGAGCGGGGACTAACCTTGGAGACATTCCTTCCATTTCATTCACCCCTTTGCAAATCACAAATTGCTTTAATTTAATTCTAAAGCAGAACCAGAAGATGGGGGGGGGGGTGGAGGGGTTTAAGGACGGAACATGACACCAGAGCTTTCCAACTCTATTTCCAAATACAGACCAGCCTTTGGTGAGAGAACTATCCCTTCTCCAGATCCCCACTCTCACTCCCTCTCAGCATCAGAAACCACTAGGATTAAGCATGAATCACTCTCCCTTGTTGCAGTATGGTCTAACTGAAGGGTATTTCTTCCTCTGAATGGATTCTAGCCCAGGGTCTGGCACATAGTGGATGCAGCAGTCTTGTATTAGAGAAAGAATTCAGTGTGTCCTTCACTCTAGTTCACTCTAGATCTAACTCAGACAGCCAGATTGGATACAATAACAAAGAAGAGAAACCAAGAGGAAGACTTGAGTTTTGTTGTTTCCTTTTGTTTCTTTGGGTAAAGTGGGTCCCAAAAGAGAACGATATGTTAATTGAAAAATAACTCACCAGGGCTGGAGAGATGGCTCAGTCGTTAAGAGCACTGGTTGCTCTTCTAGAGGTCATGAATTCAATTCCCAGCGACCAAATAGTGGCTCACAGAATATCAGTAATGGAATCCAATGCCCTCTTCTGGTATGTCTGAAGACAGCTACAGTGTATTATAAAAATAAATAGATCTTTTGAGAGAAAGACAGAGAGAAGAGAGGGAGAGAGGGAGAAAGAGAGAAAGGAAGAAGGAGGGAAGGAAGGAAGGAAGGAAGGAAGGAAGGAAGGAAGGAAGGAAGGAAGGAAGGAAGGAAGGAAGGAGGGAGG
>NC_034608.1:50345066-50364965 GCF_900095145.1 Mus pahari
TTCCAGAGGTCCTAAGTTCAATTCCCAGCAACCACATGGTGGCTCACAACATCTGTAATGGGATCCAATGCCCTCTTCTGGAGTGTCTAAAGATAGAGCTTCAGTGTACTTACATACATAAAATAAATAAATCTTTAAAAAATAATTTACCTTAACCCACTAAAACTCAGTTTACTCTTCAGAGACTAGATCACATTGTTGTGTATGTTTCATTTCATCTGCTGACACATGAGCTCCCATGTTATCATTGTACACAGCACCCATGTGTCAATCATCCTACAACTGTCCAAATTACATAAAGTCCATAACATCCAAGTAACATATAGGCCACTGCTATTTAATATTTACCTTTCTCGGAACTTAATTTTAATTCAAAACTGGGTGTTCTGCAAGCTACCTTTTTATGGCATTTTTCCCTTGTAGAATGATTGGCACTACATAAAACAAATGTTCATCTTGTTCATTCTTTGTTTCTTTGTTTGTTTGTGATAGTGTTATTTGGTCTAGACTGGCCCCAAACTCATGGCTATGCTCCTGTCTCAGCCTCCCTGTTATGTGATTATAGGTGTGAGTCACTACACTAGCCTTTACCACGTTTCTTGCTATGTAATAAGCTAAGCATTTAGTACATGAATTCACAACAAGCCAACTTTCCTAACAGTGATTCTTATTATCAAAAAATACTCTAATTCAAACTTTCATTTTGAAGTATCACAAGGAAGAGAATACTGCAAAAAGGCAAAAAGAGAACCTCTGAAGTTAGCATTTCTAAAATATTTCTTCTCCGTGCAGTTCCTTTGCCATCTGCCAAAGTAAACCCAACATTCACTAACCTGTAGTGAGGTTGAACACTTTCTTGTATGTCTTTTACCCATTTATGACTTGAGACCTGTACCCTGGCTCCATGGGTGCGCTTATCATTGGCATTGCTTGAGTTCATATTGTTCCTTTTCATGAGTTTCTGTATCTTCTATCTATTAATCTCCTGCTAGATAGACAGCTAGAAAATATGTTCTTCCATTCTGTAGGCTGTCTCACCACTCAAGTAGGTGTTTCCTATACAATTCAACATCTTTTTAATTTCATGGGGGGGGGGTCTCACCTTCAGAAGTACCCACAATTAAAGTATACAGGCCTTAGATGGAAGTGGTTTATTATATGTTAAGAAAAAGCTAGTGACGGGGCTGGTGAGATGGCTCAGCAGGTAAGAGCACCCGACTGCTCTTCCGAAGGTCCTGAGTTCAAATCCTAGCAACCACATGGTGGCTCACAACCATCCGTAAGGAGATCTGACTCCCTCTCCTGGAGTGTCTGAAGACAGCTACAGTGTACTTACATATAATAAATAAATAAACCTTTAAAAAAAAAGAAAAAGCTAGTGAGAATAGACCTATATCCAAATGATATATGGTTACTAGTTGATAGATGGTTTCAAATGTCCAGCTTCATAAACAATAAGTAATATAAAAATAAATTAAACTCAAGCTGGCCTCGGACTTTGAAATATAGACCAGATTTCAACAGAGCAATGCCAATCTTGTTTTGACAGGAAAATATTTTATCTGAGGGCCTTTTTCTCTAATCATGTTATTATTCGTGGACAATGAAGGTGAAAACAATAAACTTCCCATATTTTTGCTTTTAAACTTTTTTAAATAGCTAACGGTCAGAGAAATGATAAAACAGAAAACAATACACATCTGTCTCCCTCCTAGTCTACAGCACCAGAAACATCGCCCGAGGCAACAACTGTGCAGCATTGGTGTCTGCTGATGCTGTGAAAATTCTAGAAAACTTGAACTGCGAAATAAGGTACAGTTTGATCAAGGTAAGGTCTAAGAATAGAAGCTGCTACTCAGCCTCAGCTTAACCCCAGAGCACCTTTCATGAAGAAAAACACAGGAAGTCACTTGTGCTGTTTTGTTGCAAGCTTCCCCGACTTCATATAAGCTCCACTCCTTGTTGCAAGCTCTTCCCACTGCTGTAAGCTCCTCCCCTGCCGCAAGCTCCTCCCCTTGTTGCAAGCTCCTCCCACTGCTGTAAGCTCCTCCCCTTGTTGCAAGCTCCTCCACCTTGTTGTAAGCTCCTCCCAGTCTGGCTTAAATGAC
Source organism: Mus pahari (assembly GCF_900095145.1). Classification (NCBI taxonomy): domain Eukaryota; kingdom Metazoa; phylum Chordata; class Mammalia; order Rodentia; family Muridae; genus Mus; species Mus pahari. The sequence continues at coordinate 50,347,175 of NC_034608.1, forward strand.
TTCCAGACTTAAAAAAAACGACCTAAGCAGACAATAAGAAACCTCACATAACTAAGCAACGGTCAGAAGGATGGTAAGAAAATGATGTGAAAACGTGGAAATCATAAGAGATTTTTTGTTTAATCTTAAAAAAAAAAAAATCTGACAGTAAAAAGAATCTCAAAGGCAGATTTGTACAGGCAGAAAAATGAATCAGTAAACTTGACCAGACTGAGCGAGAAGTTATTGTGTATGAAGAACAGAAGAAAAGGTTGAAGCATACAGAGCAGAAAGGGCATTCACACACCATCAAAGAAACCAGCATAAATGCTGTGAGGACTCCAGAAAGAAAAGGTCACTTAAATGTGACTGAAAGTCTCTGAAACTTGAAAGACAGGAATAAACCATCCCAAGAAATTCCCCCAGCTCCAAGCGAGGTAGCCTCACAGTGAACCATAGGAAGCCTCATTAGCAAGGATTCTGAGATCAGTAAGAAGGAAACTACTCAGGATGCACAGGATCCTGAAAATAAAAAGGGATCAAAACGTATTTCTCCTCGGAAAGTTAATAGGGCCAGCAAGTAAAGCTTCACTGAGTCAAGGCCTTTGCTGCCCAGCAGCTGAGTTTATCCCAGGGATGCCTGCTTGGTAGGAAGGGAGAACCAACTGCAACTTGTCCTTGGACCTATACAAGAAATAAAATAAATAAAATGCAATTTTAAAAAAAATATTCTAAAAGCAAAAGAAGTTTGCTTAGGGGATGAAAAAGGTAATTAGCCAATATATTTAAAGTGCTAAAAGAAAAATAAAATGTCAGCCAAAAATTATATGCCTAACTCTGTTCTTTAAAGCCAAAGGGGAAATTGAATCATCTCTAAATAAACAAAAGGTAAGAAAATTTATTACCACTCAATATGCCTTCTTAAAAATACACAAGAGGGTTAAGGGTATTGGACAGTAACTCAAAGATATGTATAATAATAAAGATTTCAATCATTGAATAGTTAGCACAATAATGATCTAAAGCTGCTTTTATTTTCTGCATGCTTTGGGAAGATAATCTATCGAAGAGAACAAATGCTAATCTAAAAGTGGGTATCAGTGTACTGAGATATGTGACGGAGATAATTTATTGTGAAATATCATTTCATCTTTTATGGCACCCAATTTATAAAGATACTAATTTTTTACTTTAACAATTGAAAGGGGATATGCAAACATGTAAAGGAGCAGAAATTTTGTGTGACGTTAAAGTATATGCAAAGTCGAATGTTATATCTCAGGAAATATAATTCCCATAGTAACTACAAAGAAAATAGCTATAGAAAATACATTTTTTTTAAAAAAGGCATTTTAACCATTTCACTAATTATACGTGTGGGCATGTGTATTTGCATATGGGCATGTGTGTTTGCATGTGGGCATGTGTGTTTGCATGTGGGCATGTATGTATGTGTATATATGTCTGAAGATGATACTGTAAGAAGTAAGATGCTAAAAAACATATAGAAAATGAGTATCAATGACAAAAATTAATTCCTTCCAGACTATAATTGCCTTAAATGTCAGCAGATTAATTCTCTTATCCAAACAGAGCTTAAGGCTTTCAGAATAGTTTAGTATTAGAGTCTACCTAGCCTGGGATATGTTAGACCTTGAGTTCTATCCACAACATAGCAAAAAGAACAAAGATTAATAGAAACCAAAAAACTATCTCCAACTAAATTGTATCAACCAGGGACTCACTTGAGATCCAAAGACACAAATAGATTGACAGTAAAAAGATGAAAAAGAATATTTCATGTATATAGTATACAAATTCATTATAGAGGTATCTATATTAAGATTTTTAAAAACACAATAATACAATAGATTGTATTGTACCCACAAGATCCAGTAGACATGTGAAGAACACTATACCTAACAACCCGGCATACAAAATCTTCACACATACACGCAGAATATTGCCATTGTGATTAATGCTCAAGACAAGCAACTTTCTTGGCAGAAAGGGCTAGTTCGGTTCCTGGTTTCAATGATCCATGACCACTTGGCCCCATTGTTTTGGGGCCTGCAACAAGCAAGACCATCATGATACGCCCATGGAAAAGCAAAGCTGTTTACTTACCCATAGACAGGAGAGGAGAGAAAGGACAGGTCAAGATCCCAGTATCTCAAACATGATAGATGCAAGACACACAAATCCATGTCTGCCATTTCTATCCACTAACTCTGTTTGAGCTTATTCTAAACCAAAAGTAATATGCATCCTTAAATATTTTTCATTTACCATGTCACCAAGGGAAAAGTAAGTTACAGTTCTGGGTGGCGATGTGAGGTTGACCTGTTTAGAGCCTGTACTGATAAGACATTTGCTGGTACAATTTCTCTAGAAAGTAACTGGGTATTTCATATAAGGAGCCTTAAAATGTCATGCCCTTTAACCTGCTGACCCAGTTCCTATCCCAGGATTCTAGTCTGAAACAATCATGCCAAATACTGTAAAATTTGAAAAGTTTTTTTTTTTCCTCAGATGATATGTGTCTAACAAGATAATGGTTTTCTAAGAAGTTAAAAAACAATGAGAAATCTCTTGCCACATGGTGCAAGATCAAGGTAGATAATTTTAAAAGGCATGCAGAGGCTGGAGAAAACCAGTGTTGAGAATATTGTCCTCTCCCACAAAGGACCTGGTTCTCATAGCAACTCTACTTCCAGGGGATCTGACACCCTCTTCTGGCCTCCACTGGCCGGAACACATATGACACACATAAACTCATGCAGGCACACACACACATACAAAAACAAAAAGAAAGAGATATGTTTTAAAAGAAAGCATGATAAACATAAAGTGTGAATAAATTTTAAATATTAATGACGGTTACCTCTAAAAACTAGTCATGTACTCAAGATGATTTTTAAAAAATATTAGTTTGCTCACATCTTTCTATAGTTCATCTACATCACTTTGAAAGTTGGGGAAAAATATGTAAATACTTTTTATCTTATGAAAAACTCTAATTATGGATTTAGCCCCAATGGCTTAACTCTGTGACTGAGTCCATGTGAAATTCATTACCTCAGTATGACAGCTAATTTGTCATCAAGCCAACTCATGAATAAGCCCCTGTGACTTCCTCCTTGGTGTTCCGCACAACTGAGCACTTGATCACACACCATCTAGTGTGCTGGTCGGGCTTCTTTACTGTGTGTGCATCTGCGTGTGTCCCTGGATCCCGGGAACACAGGGAAGCTCCTATCCTGTGCAGGCTCCGCATCATGCTACTGTCTCTTTGTTTTTATTATTTCATCCCCCACAGCAACTTTCACATACTTGGAGTCACAGCCAATTTTCGGAGGTCATGAAAGGTTAAGTGGCTGGCTCCAACTCAGAGTGGCAGAACTGAAATCTAATCGCGGCTCTCATATTTCCAGACTTGCATGGTTGTTTCACTAAATAGCTTTTATACTCTGAGAGAATAAATGTTACATCCTTCACATATTACCCTCACCTAAGATGACCAGGGCACTTAGCACAGTGGTCTGTAGGTTATTTAATTTCTTAATGGAGGTAACCATATGGAAGTAGGGTCATGATCTTTCGGCTTCCTCGTGCGTGCATAAAACTGAGCAGTGCTTTTCGAATTCTAGCTTTTTTTTTTTTAACTGCTTTCCTAATATAAATAATAACTCAGAGTTTCATCTTGAGAAATCGCCAGTGCACTGGGTGTATGGCTGATGCAAGCAGATGCATGGTGTGATAAACGCAAGCCATACCACAGTGCTCGAGTCACCTAGGAGACAATTATGTTAAGGACATACATGCAATGTGAATCGGATAGGGTGTGCAGTTCTCTGTGCTGTCAGTCACTCAAAGAAAGGTAGGAGGAAGCCATGGCACATGTTGTATGCTACAGGACTAGAGTCCCCGTGGTTCAGATAGAAGAATAAAGTAATGCAGAGAACAGATATAATGTGAGCTTGCATGCCTGCGCCAGCCCTGGGGATTACCTGGGCACGTTAAGATAGCGTCAGGAGGCCTTGGGGAGAGATGAAGCTGTCAAGGTGGAGCGAGATGTTGGAGACACTTAGCATATCTAGAGCTTGGCCAGGTTTTGCTTCCTAAGGTCTTAGGTCATCTAGAGGACAGTGACAAGAAAACTGGATGACAGGCAGCTTCCAAGAACTGTTTTAAATGGGCTGAGGGTTTCGTAAGCCACAATCAACCTGTCGCATCAGAATGTGGCATAATGAATGAAGCTTGACACAGTGAATAATTTACTCAACCTTTCTGTTCTTCCCCCACAACATGAGCTGGAAGTCCCGTGTGACATCCCACTGGAGATTAAATGGGGCTCCTTTCCAACCCGCTGAATCCCCATGACAGACGGCTTCTAGTGTCTGTGTACTTGTCTGACGCTGCATTCAAGGAAAGTCTCTCTTCCGTTTGCTCCTTGTTTTCCTGTTCACCACTGAATTCTCCACATCCAGAACAGGCACATCATAGAGAAAAACCAATGAATATTTATTTGTTAAAAATAAACATGTGGATGAACGGATCTCCTGCAGTTCTCATACCAGGTTTCAATCACATCCTGAGGCTACAAGGTTTACTGTGGCTTAGGCTGCCTCTCAGCCCCTTTAAAACAGTTCTTGGCAGCTGTCGGCAATCCTGCTGCTTGCCTCCTTCCTCTGCTCCTCAAAATCCTTCCAGCCTGAAGCCTTATTCCATACTAGTGTCTAGACAAACTGTATGTATGCGTGGAAGCTTGACCGGCTACCAGTCTCCAATATTAATCTTTTCTCTTTGCCCGTTATATACCGGGTCTTTCCATGCCCCCACAAAGTCCCACAGCACCAGTGAGAAAGACTGTGAGGTGGAGCCTGTTGGCCTTTGTGTCACCGAGGGTTTGTCTTTGAAGGAGACCTGGGGGGCCGGTGGGACATCCTATTGGGTTTCCTCTCTTTCCTTCGTAGAGATGAGGTGTTCTACACCATAATATGCTTTTTCACCACAAGTCCCAAAGCAATGAGGAAAACTGACCCTGGGCTAAAACTTTCAAATCTGGGAGCCAAAATAAAAGTCTAAAAATATGAACCGTCATGGTCCCGTGCTTGTGCCAGCAACTCTTTGCCCTAGCAGCCATGCTCTGGCAGGCAATGGTCAACCTGTTTTTATCTCCTGGAGACTGACGCAGAACTCCAAAATCGCTCCACCTAGCTTGCTAGGTTCCCATTGGCTAGTCGTTACCATGCCAACCCCATGTTTCAAATCTCCCACAGCCTTTGTGTTGAACATCTGGCAAACCCACTCTTAGCTGCCGTGAACCCAGACGAGCCACCACGTGAAGGAAGATGCAACACAAACTTAGTTCCAAAACAATGGTGACTCAATCACTGGACACAACAACTAAAATCCTAATCTAATAAGCCTTATTAAATCTAAATCCTCTGGCGGTGAATCCGCAAAACCAGGAAACACTCGTAGCTACATTTTGTCCTCATGCTATCCCCGTCCAAAAAGACCTAACTCTCTCCTGCTTCCTCTCTTCCCCTCTCCAACACGGAAGTCCCACCTACTCGCCCAGCGATTGGCTCCTTTACTCATTAGGGGATTGGTTCACAAGAACAGCACTACGCCCATCCACAACAAGCTTCCTCTGGTATTTTGCTATATTCATAGAAAGCTGACTAATAACACAATATGTCCACATGTCCTCTTATCTGACCCCGTGTCAGTGATCTGCCCAGAAGGTCACTAGGTTTCCCAAATGTTCTCTCACTTGTCAATTTTTAAACCATGTTCATTCCAGGATCAAAGTTCTACCAAGGTTGTTAGCATCTCATCGAGGCTTTGCTCCACAGTTACCTGGCAACGGCTAGGTATGCCTGACTCACTTTAAAAGGGGCTGCTTGCCCCCTCCTCTCTCTCTTGCCTTCTTGTTCTTCCTCTGTCCCCTTGCTCCTCCCCCTCTCTCCCCATTCCCCTCCCCCTCTCTCCACATGCTCATGACCCACCTCTACACCTCTACTCTGTCTTTCTCTGTCTCTACTCCCTCAACTCCTTCCCCATGCCCTGAATAAACTATTCTATACTATACCATCCTGTGGCTGGTCCCTCGGGGGTAAGGAATGCCTCAGCATGGGCTCCCTCTCAGAGGCACTCCCTTCCCCCACATTCACCAAATGTATTCCTCCTCTCTTTATTTTTATAAAATACAACAGAGGTACTTATTTCATTTTGCCCCTACAATCTCTCCCTGTTTTGAACCCTGCCCTCTTACCTAAGCCCCTTTTCTTTAATGTAGAATCCCTGACCACCTGCTCAGTCATCTCCCCTCAGTATCCATGTCCTCTCACCTGGGCTCCATCCTCACCGACCTGGTGGGATGTAACTACCTTCTGTTAGGATGTTCAAAATTGACTATTACTTGATGCATCAGTGGGCTTGAGCCAAGCCTTCAAGATTCAGGCAGACCTGAAATGCTAATCTATCCTATTTGCAATTTACTCCCTATAGCATCCTCATAGGCCAGTCACAAGGCTATCTGCCCTTAGTAACTCAAAGAGCAATCCTACCTATGCTCAGGATAAGCAGCCTGACCATTATTAGGCTTCACGGAGCCAGGGATGGTTTTGAGTATCTGGCAGCAGCTTTCATCTCTTTCCTCATCTTACAATTCTATTCCAAACACTGTTACAATGGAAACTTAGCAGATAATTGTTTTGTGGGTCACTATGTAAATATCCATTTATAGGTTGATGTTTGAGACTTGACCTAAAATTTCATTCCAAAGCCATGTTTCCATTAAATAGTACCTTAAATGACTCACGTTGCTATTGTTCGAGTTTGTGAATTTGATTGGCATTCTGCACTAAACACTTATAATAAGAGGGGCATTGGCACAAACGTGGCTGCCATTTTATTTTCAACAGATCAGTCTTCCCTTCCTAATTCTTCCACAGTGATAGCAGCTGCTTTCTAACAAGCTAGTTGCTAGGTATAACAGGAACAAGCTCTGTGCTATTATTTCTATAGTGAAGAAAAATATATTTTAGCTGTGAACTTTTTCATGTGATTTTTTCCTAGGTAATCTATTTTTCCTTTCTCTGAAGTGTTTAGGCCAGTAATGCCCAGCTATGAGCTGCATGTGTTTCCATCGGCTGCTGCACAGAGCTCTCAGAGAACAATTATTCTAGGTTCCTGTCTGCAAGTATAACAGAGTAGCATTAATAATTTCAGGCGTTGGTTCTTGGAATAGACTATACAAGCCTTGGATTGACAAAACTATGTTGACATTTCTGTCCCATGCAGCTGATATACGTCAGCCCAGATTCCTAAAAGCTTCTGGCCTCTCAAGGAGCCAACTGGAAAGTAGAGTCAAGGTACTCTAAATCCTCTCTTACCTACTGTCCTATTGCTATGAAGACACACCATAACCAAGGCAGCTTATAAAAGAAGGTACTTAATTGAAGGATTGCTTAGAGTTTCAGAAAATTAGTCCATGATCATCATAGCAAGAAGTTTGCCATCAGGCAGACTGGTGGGTATGGCCATAGAGCAGTAACTGAAAATTTTCGTGTCATCCACAATCATCCTATAGAAAGAGCGCTAACTGTGCCTGGCGTGGGTTTTTGAAACCTCAAAACACAATCCTGGGCCACACCTCCTTTAACAAGGCCACACCTCCTAATCCTTCCTTAACAATCTACCAACCAGGAAGCAAATATTCAAATGAGCCTCTGGGGGCCATTCTCCTTCAAACCACTTGATGTCAGGAACCAAAGTTAGGGGCTGGGAAGAGAATTTGGATAAGAATGTTGCTCTAAACACACTCAGAGAAGAGAGCTCTAACTGTGTAGAGAAAAGAGAGCTCTGGAAAAGAAGAGCCACTGTCTCTCTTCAGTAGAATATTAAGGCATGATGCCAAAATTTAAAACTGAGCCATGGCTTACAAAGCAGGAGGGAACAGCACTTGTACCAACACTTGTAACACAATTGGTGAGGTTTCTCCATCACTGAAAGAGAGCAGGAGGGAGATTATTTGGAGAAGGGCAGCAGCCCTGGTAAGGAAATTGGCAGTCTTATAATGAAATTGACCGGAGGCCATGCTACATTTAGAAATAGGTTTTGGTCCTTCCCCCCCCCCCAACAGAAAAATGAATAATTCTAAATTCCTTTCCCTACTACCCTCAATTTTGAGTAAATAAAAGAAATTGTTTATCATGTATGCCTGAGTAATCAAAGAACTTGAATCCTGTCATATTTCCATGGTATTCAATTCTACCCCCTGCACCACACATGTTTTCAAACCTAGTTCCAAATACATTCTTCAAATAAGAATGATTTCTGTTTTCCGACTCTGAATTGTGGAGACTGGAAAGATCATACCATAAAAATAGTAACACCAAAGTCCTTGAACATCAGTCATCGTGAAATTGGGAGTCTTAGCCTTTCATAAAGCAATCTTGGCATCTCGCGACTGACATGCTCCACAAGTAACTATAGCTTTATTCCTGTTCTCAGCAAAAGCTAGATTTTTCCTATAGTCTTGCATAATTTTCAATAGAGCCCTTTAGAAAGTTCTAATTTGGGAAAGTGCATGCCTTTAATACATTTTAGAAGATATGTTTTTCAATAGATGAGGTTACCTGTCACAAATCTTGAAATATGGGAAGGTATTGGTTTGGCTCATGCTTGGGCTAGAACGTATGATTGTGTTGGCAAGAAAGTAGAATTTCCTTTTAACCAGGAATGGATTAAAATGTCCTATCTAGAAAGTTCACTCACAATGACACTCTGCTCAGAGTCAGGCCTGTGCAGGTGTGACTTGGCTGCATCTGAAAGGCAGAATAATAGAAGACATTGTTATAATTGAAATAGCTTTATTCTTATTTTAGAGTTTCTAACATACTCAAGCAATAAAGACTGGATCCAATATATTGCGTAAGCATCTTTGTCTAGAATCACTGATTTCTTAGCAAAATATTGAAGTGTGAAACCCATAAATATCCCAGAATTAATTTCCTTCATCCTGCCTCAGCTTAGCCATACCTTGAGACTCACGCTTCTTTTCTTATTTTATGCTCTGACAATATCCCAGAAGTTCGTTTGCAACGTAAACCTATACAGCCACATTTCAGGCTCCTTGTGTGTCCTTTGATGAAATATCAGCTTTTACCTGGCCATGACCTTCTTCCTTCTGCAGCATTTCCCCAGGGGGATGTGTGCTATCTGTCAAACCCTGTTGGATAAAACATCATAGATTCTATACTTATGAATTGCCTACACAGGATTTAAAGGAAATGCCGTTTTCATCACTGTATCAGCAGAAAGTGAGTGATTCTGAGTTGGGTAGCATTAGGTTAACAGTAGAGAAGAGGTTGTAACATTAAGGCTTATTAATCCAATCCATCCAGATCCCTAGTTTTTGTAAGTAAAGCTTTATTGGAACACAGTCACTCCCATGGTTCCTAATGAGAGTTGGTTTTTATTGCCTGTGACTCCTGTCATACTCAATGGTTCTGTGGGTAGTTGCAGGAATTACTAAAAATCTTATAAAGCTCCAAATGTTGACTTTCTGGACATTAACAAAAGTTTGATCGTCACCAGGTAGGGGCCCACCCTGAATGCCACTGCCCCTTTCTTCCAATTGAATCCATCTCAATATTTATCCCATGTTGTTCCCCTCATTCCAGACTAAGAAGCAGAGTCATGCGGAACCACAGAAAGGAGATAAATTTCTAATAAGCTAAATAATGTAAAGTCTCAATCCAGGTTGTCTTAATATTCTTTTCTATTTTTAACATCTCTATTGAGTTAGATGTACCATCTACGTGTGTCTTGTTTTCTAAACTAGATCTCAGGATTATTTTGTTCCCCCTTTCTTATGCCCTTCAGGCTGCTTTAACAAAACACTATTGACTGAGTGCCTCATAGGAAACAGAGATTTACTGCTCACATGTTAGGAAGTTAGAAAAATCCAAAACCAAACCTCTAGTACAATTGATATCCGGTGAGGGCCTGGCTCATAACACTTTTCTGCTGTGCCTTCTTATGGATGAAAAAGGGGTGCCACTTTCATAAGCGTACTGATCTCATCAGTGAAGCTCCGCCCCCATGACCAACCCTCTCCCAATGGCACCTCTTTTTACCTGTGTCGTAATGACTGAGTTTGGATACCTCAAGACACAAACATTTACTTCTCGGTACCTTCTACCTTCCAAGATCCCCTAGAACTTAGAAACCATTCTATTAATCACTGAACTGAACCATTTCTAGGAATTGCTAAGAACTTTTTAATCATTAGTGAAGGAAAGAGTCACCTTCTATGGCAACCTCAGCCTGTCTAATGAATCTCATTATATTTTTTTTTCCTTTACACTTTTTCAACTTCAGACCAATTTTGTCTTCATCTTTCTCTGTCATTGTAGAAAGGTCATCACTCCCACTATCCTGACTCCTAATTAATTGCCTTGCTGCAAACACTTCTCCAAGAGGTTTTGAATCCTGGTGCTTCCTAGCCAATGAGCGGAAAAGCGTATTGTTGTATTTTTTTCTTACTACCTCTTTTCCTCTTAGCACATCAAAAGTAATTTTTTTCAGGAGACACAATTTACATTCAAATCTTTTTTTTTTTTTTTTTTTTTGGTTTTTTTTGAGACAGGCTTTCTCTATATAGTCATGGCTGTCCTGGAACTCACTTTGTAGACTAGGCTGGCCTCGAACTCAGAAATCTGCCTGCATCTGCCTCCCAAGTGCTGGGATTAAAGGCGTGTGCCACCACTACCCGGCTACATTCAAATCTTAAAGTCAGACTTCTTTGGCAGTTATTTATTCTTCTCTAACCAAACAAGAAAGCACTTAACAAAGGCACTTTAAAACACCATGAAATACCCACAATACAAAAGGAATTATTTATCCACCACTTAAGCACTGCATAATGACATATTATTAATAAATGAAAATTGATCTACCTTGGACTGACAAAGCTCAAATCTCTCTCCTACCAATGATGAGGTCTTTCCCTCCATGCCAGCCCACAATGGGAAAGCAATTTCACTTCAGATAGCTCTGACAGTGTAAATCAAAGGTTTTATGGCTTTGCTGCTGGGTCCTCTAGTGATGCATTTTGCTGGTGTCAAATTATAAGCATCTGAATTAGAGAGTGGTGGAGATTATTAGAAAGTCCCCAGAGAGAGTTCCCAGCATCCCTGAATGTGCAATACCACTAATTCCGCTTCATAAAGTCTTTGTTCACTAAATAGTGTGGTGACAGCAGTGCCATCGAATGATAGCAATAGTTCAGATGGTAGCAATGATTAACTCACACAAGTTACTCCTGTTCCTTCATATTGATACCCTCACTCCTCAAGCTTAAGAATGCAAGACAAATTCCTAATACGCAACAGATGGCACCAGTAAACAGCTAATATTTTTTTGAAATGTTTAAGCGTAAAGCAATATAGAAACTGGAATTTGTTTTCTAAGGCTCCCGAATACTTCTTTCAAAGACACCTACTATGTACGCTCATGCATCCAGTAGGAGATCTGATACAACTGGCTTATCAACTCTAGAGTCAGCTTCGCTTTACTTAACAGGAACAGAAAAAAGAAGAACCCACCATGCCCAGGCAAAAGTGCTTTTAAAATGTCTGAGAGCGGGCAGGACTCACTGTTGAGGGCAAGAGTGTTCTGTTGTTATGAGAAGGACAGTTCATTGTCATTGGATGTTGCTGGTGAGAGTGTTCTTGTTGATTTTAGGGGATAGGTTGTTGGTGTGAGGTGTTTTTTGTTATTGTTGAGGGGGATTTTGTTTTGTTCTCTTTTTTTAACTTTATCAAATGATACAAACATTCTTGAACCTAAAATCCTCTTATGTTTGTAGAGCAATGGTATCCCAAGAAAGACATTAAGGTTTAGTTAGAGGTAAAACCACATGGTGGGTTTGATGGAACTCTACAGCCTGAGGGCTGAGTGGTTCGTTGAAGGTCACAGAAGAGGTTTCAAAGCAAGAAAGATATTCATTCCAACTCCTGGTCATTTCTATCTCCAAGCTTTGAGAGTCAATCCTCTGCTTAATGTCTGGTAACTAATGAGCACAGAGATACACACTCTAGCAAGTTGCCCATCCACTGGTAGCAGATCCACTGGATCTGAGACTCGGGGTCCTTCCAAAGGAACCAGCTTCTATGCCTTACCTGGTGAGAAATAGAAATTTAGGGAAAAGTCCAACAGCCTTATACCATATACCTCATGACCCTTTGTAAGTCTATTTTAAATGTGTAGGTCACGAGCTTTGCTTGAGCATTCTCCATTAGTTATGGAAAGAAGGCATGGGGGAGGGGCCTCTAATCTTCCAACTGAATATCTTGTTGTTCTTGTTCTTGATGATGATGATGATGATGACGACGATGACAATGAAGATGACACTCTGATGGCTCTCTTTGATCCCTGCACTCCTGCCACAACACCTTGGACAAAAGAAGGTGAATTCTTCCAGCCTCTTCCATCCCTAATAGCCTGGCATGGCTATAGGAGCAGGGAGAAGACTGAGCACACTTAATCTGAATGCAGAAAGTAGAAAAACAGGAATCAGGCCAAGGCTATAAACTCTCCAAGTGAGTCCCAGTGAGGTACTTCCAACAGCAATGCTGTCCTTCCCAAACATTCCATCACAATCCCCAACAGTGCCACCAACTGGATACCAAGTGTTCAAACACATGAGCCATTAAAGGACATTTCTCAATCAAACTGCCGCGCTTACACAGGTTATGATTGATCACATGGTCATTATTTGGGAGGGTCGTTTCGAAAGTCGTGGCTACGGAAAGAGCTATTCTCTGGGAAGATTCCGCGGAGAACTTGATCTCTGGATTCTTCCTAGCTCTCTATATCCTGCTCAGTTGTCTCCGCCACATGTTCTTTATCCTAAGCAGCTGGGATACAAGGGAAATGGATCTAACCTTCTAAAGCCATCAGCCAAACAAATCCCCCTCCTTTAAGTTCCCCAAGTCAGGGGATTTGGTCAGAGCAACAGAAAGGTACCTACCAGTGTGTGGGGATGAGGAATTGTCAGAAAGGCAGAGAGCTTTATCTGTATCCCAAGGGCTTAGATAATATAAGAGAAGCCTCCACAGTGAACACAAACTCTCTGGATATTCAAAAATTAAAATGTTACATTTTTTTTTCACTAAGTCAGGACATTTTATCTTTGATAATAAAAGTGCAGTGTCTCCACAGTGTCAGGTTTGTGTCAAAACTTCAAGTATTTATAAGTGAGTTGATCACTCCACACATAGAAAAAGACGAATGGCAGAACAGGAAAGTCATTTCTGGGAACAATAACTGTAACTTACTATGCAGTCAAAGGCCTGGGGCATGGATCAATAGACAAAGCCACATTATTCTCTTAACCTAAGTCACACTTCCTATTGTTAAAAACCAGATAGCTCAAAAGGTGCAATTAAACCTGCTTTATTTTTTTTTTTTTTTTTTTTTTTTTTTTGGTTTTAAGCCTAGCCTATAATAGCTAAGACATCTCTCTAGCCGTAAACCTGATGATTCTTTCAACAAAGGAAACTGATCAATTTCCTCTTTTTTTGTTCCTACCATCAAACTGGCACACATGATTCATTCAATTGAGATAAAGGTAAAATTAGAAAATTGGCCTGAATGGTGTCTGAGGCAGTTCTATAGGCACCTGAGATTTTAGAAATCATATTTCACTCACTGGATTGCAATGCCAAGCAGTGTATAAGGAAGGTGGAAATGTTAATGAAGGAGGATGGAAGGTGGCTCTGGGATATTTGCAGGGAGGGGAGGAGTGAAGAAGAAAGCTAAAGCTTAAACATTTTGATTCCTCACTGTTGATACAAATATCTCACAAGATATTTTCTGTACACAGTCCTGATATATATATATATATATATATATATATATATATATATATATATTGCCTGTGTAGTTATTTTGGCCATCTTTTCTCAGATGACTTATCTTTTCTTACATAATGATATCTAGTATCTATACATTATTAATACCATGTACATAAGAGGGTTCTTCTTCTAATTTATCACTTTAAATCTTTATTCTACGTTCAGCTCCACTAGGTATCTTTTAATGAACACAAACTTCGTTTTAATGTCAGTTTCATTCAGCTTACACATAATGCTTCAGTCTTTTTCTCTGTTGTATTATGAAGTCCTTTTTTTTTTTAAATCCAGAGATCACAATTAAACTCTATTCAATTTGTTTCTAATTATTTTAAATATTGGCTTTCGGAATTCTGCCTTAGATTCCTGTCTGCATCTGACTAAGTCCTATGGAAGTCTATCCAAGTTTATATCCAAGTTTACATCATGTTCTTTCCTCCCAGGAGACTGTGCCAGCACAGTGAATAGAACAGCTTACTAACCAGTGGTGGTTCTGTCATAAATCAGATTTCTGAACACACTTGGAGTCCATTCTGTCGTTGTGTTATATACCCTGTACCACCCCACTTTTGTCAGTGAGGCATTAACTAAGCCTTGCCTATAGTCTGGCCAGTTCTTGCTGCCCCCATTAACCCCAACCCCACCATCTAATTCATCTTTTTACAGGGGTATCTTGGCTTTTCATTCTTTGATCTTTCATTCAAATTTCAAAGTCAGTTTGTCAAATTCTACAGAAATCCCAGTAGGGATTATTTAACCCTCTGTTGCTCTGAACCTACAGATCATTTGAGGGAGAAGTGGTACTTCTATAACCATAATGTATCTTTTTCTATATGTATAATTTTTTATAAGTCTTCCAAGGAAACTACTTATCTTTTGTTAGGATTATTTCTGGCACACACACACACCCTCCACACACACACACACACACACACACACACACACTCCCGTTGCTATTATATGGGACACCATCATTTTCATTTAGTTTCATAACTCTTTTAATGTTTTACACAAAAATAAAATTTGCCTATTTAAAATGTTGATCTTATGCCTAGACAGGCTGGAGTTTCTCAGCCTTTCTTGCGATTGGTTGTAGCCATATGTTTGAGCTCTGGCAAATGAATCTAGACAAGTGATATAAGCTGCCTTCAACCTCTCTCATATAAACTCCATGAGATCTCTCACGGTTTCTCTCCTTGTCTGCTGGCCAGCATTTGATGCTCAGTATGGTCTTGGAAATTGTATGTTGAAACTATCTGTTGTCCTGGGCCTCTGTGTAACCGTATTGTGCAGAGGTTGCACGTGCTGGCCTCCCAATTAGGAGCGCCTGAGTTAGACTATTTATTTAAATGAAAAGGAAACTTAAATTGTCTGGAGCCATTGATATTTTAAAGGTTATAACAATTACATAGTTCAAGTCATCTACACTTCCACTAATGTGTGTTTAACATTGACAAAGAAAAATGTGCTCGAAACTCATGATGACTGCACATTTTTTTTTCATTTTTTTCATTACAATGCATAAATTTTGTTTCATGTATTTCAAAGTTATGGTGTTAGGAGCATTAAAACAGAGTGTTATGTCCATCTAATGGTCTGAAACTTTATCAGTGAAGATTCTCTTTGCCTCTAGAAATACGTTACATCTCTAAAAAATAAAAATAAAAAGCACTTGGACAATGTTTTGGGCTTGCTTTCTGTTGCTGTGATAAAGACACCATAACTCAGAACTACTTGGGGAGGAGAAAGATTATTGGGCTTCTACATCAGAACCCAGTCCATCCTTGAGAGAAGCCAAGGCAGGAACTGAAGCAGCAGAGACCATAGAGGAACACTCCTTACTGGCTTATTCTCCACAGCTTGATCAGTCTGCTTCTTTATACAACTCAGACTATCTGCCCAGAGGTAGTCTTCCCATATCAATCACTAAACAAGAAATAGACCCACAGACAAGAGAAAGACCCACAGACCAATCGTATGGAGCATTTCTTTTCTTTTCTTTTTTTTTTTTTAACCTTTTTTAATTAGATATTTTCTGTATTTACATTTCAAATGCTATCCTGAAAGTTCCCTATACCCCTCCCCCGCCCTGCTCCCCTATCCACCCACTCCCACTTCTTGGCCCTGGCGTTCCCCTGTGCTGGGTCATATAAAGTTTGCAAGACCTAGGGGCCTCTCTTCCCAATGATGGCNGANTAGGCCATCTTCTGCTACATATGCAGCTAGAGACANGAGCTCTGGGGGTACTGGTTAGTTCATATTGTTGTTCCATCTATGGGGTTGCAGACCCCTTCAGCACCTTTGGTACTTTCTCTGGCTCCTCCATTGGGGGCCCTGGTTCCATCCTATAGATGACTGTGAGCATCCACTTCGGTGTTTGCCAGGCACTGGCATAGCCTCATAAGAGACAGCTATATCAGGGTCCCTTCAGCAAAATCTTGCTGGCACATGCAATAGTGTCTGGGTTTGGTGGCTGATGATGGGATGGATCCCCGGATGGAGTAGTCTCTGGATAGTCCATCCTTTCGTCTTAGCACGTGGAGTGTTTTCTTAATTGAGGTTCCAGCATCTCCGTTGACTTACCAATTCCTTCTCTCCTTTTTATTTTTTATTTTTTGATAGTGTGAGGGCATTAATATTATTTTCCCACATTTTTCCTTCTATAACTTTAGAAAACGTTTCACACTATTTCTTTTTTGTTCACTAATTATTCTAAAGATTTTAATATTCTTGATTAGATTGGCAAAGTCCAAATGTAATCAATATTAAATAAGATTAGAGTCTTAGAACAATTTACACTGTAACTACCACCTTCTCAGTTGTTGCCTAAGAGTTTATTGATATTTTTCTAGCCCTATAAATTCTTTTTCCCAATAATTATAATTATTTTATACATTCTTTGTAAGAATTTATCGTCTCCACTGTTCAGCCCTGGTGTAACTCTTTAGTAAATGTTTTTTTTTTCTTTTCAATCAAAAAGAACAAAAGAGAACTAAAGAGAGAGAAAAAGAGTCACAGGTCTGCTGACTGTTGAGGTGGACAGTGGCAGAGCCTGTGAAACAAGCCTCATTCAGGAAACTCGAGGAGATGGGTTAATAGAGGTGAACAGACAAAAACATGTTATATATACACAGCGGTATTTTATTCAGCCATAAAGAAAAAGAAAATTATGTCCTTTGCTACCAAATAGATGCAACTTGAGATCATCATTTTAAGTGAAGTAAGCCAAATTCATGAAGACAAACATCACATGTTTTTCCCATACTTTTGGATTTGATATTATATATAAATATATCAAACTGTTAGAGATAGATAGATAGGTAGATAGATAGATACTCTAGAACATGAGCAATGGAGATGATTACATATATATTTACATACATATATGTATATGTATATATATATATATATATATAAATGAGTTTGGTGTATTTATATCCAATATATAAAGCCAAATACAACATGAAAGCAGAAGGGATATTGGATAATGGAAGAAGATTATAAGGAAGCAAGGAATTAAAGCATATACTCCAATTACATGAT
Organism: Mus pahari; assembly: GCF_900095145.1. NCBI lineage: Eukaryota > Metazoa > Chordata > Mammalia > Rodentia > Muridae > Mus > Mus pahari. The sequence continues at coordinate 50,364,631 of NC_034608.1, forward strand.
ATACTTGAAAGAAAATGTCTTTATGACACTCAGCACTGTGTACAATGAATATCCACAACTAACTAAATAATCAAATAGTAAGAATATGGTCACTTTTACTGAGGAATACCAAATGGCTAAGAAACACCTGAAAAAATGTTCAACATCCTTAGCCATCAGTGAAATGCAAATCAAAACAACCCTGAGATACCATCTCATTCCAGCCAGAATGACTAAGATTAAAAATTCAGGTGACAGAAGATGCTGGCAAGGATGTGGAGAAAGAGGAACACTCCTCCATTGCTGGTGGGATTGCAAGCTTGTACAACCACTCTGGAAATCAGTCTGGCGGTTCC
>NC_034608.1:50365825-50384099 GCF_900095145.1 Mus pahari
AGCTGCATATGTAGCAGAAGATGGCCTAATCAGCCATCATTGGGAAGAGAGGCCCCTTGGTCTTGCAAACTTTATATGACCCAGCACAGGGGAAGGGGGAGTGTGTGGGTAGGGGAGCAGGATCGGTGGGAGGATATAGGGAACTTTCGGGATAGCATTTGAAATGTAAATAAAGAAAATATCTAATTAAAAATAAGAATATGGTCGCTTTTGACAGTGAAGATGAACCTAAAGGATACTGTGCTAAGTGAAATAAGTCAGTCCGGGAAAGACAGATATTGCTTGATCCCGTTTGTATGTGTAATCTAAAATGCATAACCATCTGTGAAAGCTGGCAGTAGCATGGTAGTTACCATTGATGTGATGTTGGTCAGACACACACACTCACACTCATACACACTCACACTCACACTGCAAGTTATTCACCTTACATACATGGTTTTTCTCTGTCAATGACTCAAAAAAAAAAAAAAAAAAAAAGGAAGCAAAGATTTAAAAACATAAAGTAGTAAGGAAAGCACCCAGTGACAGGTTGAACCTTAGCCTACTCTAAATGCACACTGTTTATGAATGGATTCATTAACAGACAACCACTGTGACTTTTCTCACATAGCAGGGCTACTAATTACTGGGCGTTTCTCTCAAGCTCACACCAGTCCCGTGTTACTGACTCAGAGGCTCTTGTTCACACCAAGTGCACCTTTTTTTTTTTCTCTCTCTCTCTTCACGTTGAGCCTTTGCCACAGCTGAAAGGTAATCAATCACACTGGTAACTTCCATTCTGATGCTGCTCCAACCCTCTTGGCTCCCTCCCGCTGTTTCTATGAGCTTGTGAAATCAACACAGTAAACAAAATTGTGTTCTCTGTGATTTAAGAAGGTTTTTCCCAAATGAGCTCATTCAACTAGTTAACTTTCTGAATATGGACTAATGCTAGCCGTCTCTCTTTGCAAAAGGAGAATGTCTTTGCTCTTTGACGTTATGGTTTCATGCTAATTCTAGATCACCTTGTAGGTGCTACAACTCTTACCATGTCTAAGTTCGTTTAATTCTAAGCATCTAAGTATTCCTAACACTCCAGAGCAAACTGTAGATGTCAGAAATAGACGGGATAAGGGATGTGTGGTTCAGTAATAGAGCTCATACCTTGTATTCATAAAGCCCTAGGGACAACATCCGGCACCACAAAGAAAATAAATTAACAATTAAGTACCTAAAAACAGTTCTTTGCCCATAACAAACTGTGCAATGTAGCTGTGTGTCCAAACGTATTTTTAATTAGTCTCACTTTATGTGTATGAATATTTTGTCTGCACATATGTATGTGCATTGCATGTAAGCCCAGAGCCCAAAGAGGCTAGTAACCATCACTGGATCTCATAGGACGAGAGTTGCAGACAGTTGTGTGCTGCTGTATGGGTCCTGGAACTGGGACCCAGGTGTTCTGCCAGCTCTGAAACACTATGTCATCTCCCCGGCACCCAATGTGTTTTATTTTTTCCTAATTTACAAGATAAAGTACAAAACTCTTAAACAGCATGCTTCAAAACTATAATTTTATAATAGCTTACCTTTTTTATGATTCCCACCATGGTCATTCTGTAAAACCTAATGTTAACATAAACTAAGTATTTGGACATTTCTATTCAAGTAGTCTGAGAGTTTCAAGATTTATTAGGAACAAAATGTATTGATATGTATATTTTTGTAAATTGATGAAGATGTAATTAATTTTTCTGAGCAATTATTAACCCAACTAGTAGAACAAATTATAAAGAGTAGCTTAACTCTATTTTGGTCAAATGATGTCACACACAGACTCATCTCTGTGTTCACTTGCTCCTTATCCAGTTTCCCCATGAACTTTAATAAATAATAAATGGTATTTCTGGCATTCTGACCTTTTTTTATCTGAGGGAGCTAACAATAGGCTGCTCTGTCGGTGAGGCAGTCTTGTTTATGCTATGGTGACCAGTAATCCCAAAGTCACATGGATGATAGGAAAGAGGCTGACTTTTCAACACACCTTGTTAACCCTCCCTGGCAGCTGCAGGCTGATAGGATCCCCACCATGACAAGTGATCAGGGAACATGGAAACTGGCCTCTGGAAAATTTCACTCTAGTTCAAAAAGCGTTCTGTCTATAAAAACCCCCTCTGTTTCTATTCTCTCTTCTGGTCAAGCCAAATTACATAGCCATACATAAGTCAAGGTTCTAGGATTGTTCCTAGAAAGTAAATAGAGTAATTGATGAACATCATTAAGGGCTAGAATGCAAGTTAGCTTTCATACATAATATCTCAGACCCTCAATATTTTCCTTGCAAATATTGGCACCCCTCAGTACCCTTGTTTTAGATCCATCTCTCTACTATATGAAAGACTTATTTTCTTAACTACTAACCTCTACATCAGTAGTTCTCAGTCTTCTTAAGTCTGTGACCCTTTAATACCATTTCATATGATGACTCACTGCCATAAAATTAGTTTGTTGCCAGTGCATAACTGTAATTTTGCTACTGTTACTAATCATAACGTAAATATCTGATATGTACAATATCTCCTATGAGACCCCTGTTGAAGGTGTCATTCAATCCCCAAAGGAGTTGCGACCCATGGGTAAGAAGTACTGCTCCAGAATGCTCTGCACCTCCTTCGATATCATAATCTATCAGCACAGTCTGATGTCTTGTGCACACCGTTGAGCTTTCATTTAGATAAAATAAAATTCAAACAACCTCGGCATTCAATTATAAACCTCCCCTTACGTTTAAGGAAAGAATTCACTGACAGCTTGGCAGACACATATGCTTTAATATCTAACCAGTTAAAAATCCAGAAGACTTGTGGAACAAGGGTATCCATCCATGTTGAAAATCAGAATTCAAATTGAGCCAAAATGGACTTCTTGATGTCACAGAGTGAATCATCAACATAGTCTCCCAAGCACAATGTGTTAAAATTATTTTTACAGGAGAGGCTGTGCCTAGCCCTGCGGAGACTTGATGTGCCAGGGTCAGGGGATACCCAGATGTGCCTCCACCCTTGCAGAGGAGAGGAGAGGGGTAGTGGGGGAGGGGCTTATGAGGGGTCACTGGGGGACAGTGATGGGGATGTAAAGTGAATAAATAAACTAATGGAAAAATATCTTCATATTTTTTTTCTAAAGAGAAGGTCCAAGTATTATCCTAGGGAGATAAATTCTATTTCACGTCTGAAAGACTTGTTTTTTAATTGGTATAAGAATAATGCACTTAGAGATGAAAATAGCGTGAATATACAGATTCAGCTATTGGAATCAGTGCTATACAAAGACAGAGATTGCCCCTCAGCCTCTTTGCAAATATTGAGGAGCATAATCAAAGATGTTGTGTAGACTAGTCACAGAGGGTGAGCTCAGCCATGCACTCTGCCTTCTTCATTTTCATTTCTTATCGATTCCATTTGTTTTCCTATTATTGTTTGTGCGGCTCCATTCAGCTGTAAACCAGCATAAGCTGTGAAAAACCCAAGCTATGAATGAAAGCCTACGGTTCAGTAGACAGTGAATCCTCCTCATACAGTATAAATAGAGACAACATATCACAGAGAAAATAATGTTTCTAATGGTTTTGGGGTTTTTTTGTTTTGTTTTGTTTTGAAAATGCCGATTTTATTTGGAAATTTAAATGGCCTTCCTGGAACACCTGAGAACTAAACATTTAAAATAAGATAAAAAAAAAAAAAAGGATGAACATGCAGACTCGGAAGAGGCAGAAGCTGAAGAAGAGATGGGTATGTCTGCCAGAAAGCTTGGGAACAGGCAAACATTCACCCACATACATACACCTACACTAAAAGTTGGATTTGATTTCATTCAAATGGTAAGGGACACCACTAAAAGTTATCAAGCAGACATATGGAATAATCATCTACATTGTGAGCTATATAAGAACAATATCAGTTTAATATAGTTGTGCCTAAACTATATCCACCTTAATTAAGATAAATTGACTTTCTGGGCTCATGTGAAATCATCTGTCGCTGGCCTTGTCGGGCATCAAAGGGAGGAGAGGCCCTTGGTCCTGTGAAGGAGGCTGATGCCCCAGTGTAGGGGATGCCAGGACAGGAAGGCAGGAATGGGAGGGTTGGGGGGCACGCCCCCATAGAAGTAGGGGGAGGGGGGATGGATAGGGGGTTTCCGGAAGGGGCGGAAACTGGGGAAAGGGATAACATTTGAAATGTAAATAAAGAAAATATCCAAGCAAAAAAAAAGAAGAAAAGGAAAAAAAGAAAAGATATCAACCCTTGCTTAGGCAGCACTGTCCCCGGGCGCCGGAGTCTTAGAACAGACCATCTCACTGGGAGCCGGAGCTGGGGCTGCTGATTTCACAGCTGCACAACTCGCCTGATGACTGTCCGTGCTCCCTTCCTAGTATTTGAGTTGAGCCGCTTTTACCTTCACAGCTTTTCCCCGGGCTCACTTCGGTCAGCGTTCCCTCCAGGACACCCATCTGTCTGCTAAACATGATATCATTAGTGATGTTTGTATTTACTGGACACTCACTGTTTCGTAGGAAACTTTTAAGGTTGGAGTTGCTGAACAGTGAGAACCGTATGAGTCCTCGCAGTGAGCTTATTCTTAAAGTACTCCGGAGTTAAAAAAGAAACGATTAAATGCACAACCACATGACAGAGTAACTAATCAGAGAAAACAGCCTGCCAATAAATGGTATGATAACCAGTAATATCCCAATGTTAACTATTTTAACAACTATTAACTACAAGAAAAATCACTTAATGAATCAAATCTATCACTCTGTCTAGCATAAAATGGATATCCATTTGGGTCTTAGCACTGCACAGAAATATCTCTAAGCATAATGATTGCCTCTTTTTTTTTTTAAGATTATGTATACTACTTAGCGCCAACTTTATTAGTTCAAAAGGACAGATGATAAAAGTCCCTTCCCCAAGCTTTTGACAGAAGGACTATTGACAATTTGGGCCGTATTTTTGCTGAGAGGCTACCCTATGCATTCCAAGTCTACCCACTAGACACCAAGAGAAACCCTATTGTTATGACAATCAGGTTTCTTAAGGGACTAGGGACATGGCTTAGCCTCTCAAGTGTTTGCCACACAAGCATGACAACATGAGTTCACATCCCCAGGACCCACATAAAAGCCAAGTGCAATGCTGTCATTTCTATAACCCCAGCTCTGGAGTGAAGGTGGGGCCCAGAGAAAGAAGGAACTTGCTGCCCAGCTAAGTCTAAATAATGGTGAGCTCCAGATCCGTGAGAGACTCTGTCTCAAAAATAATGAGGCAGAGTATTATAGAGGGAGAGATCTAATTTGACCTCTGGCCTCTTTTCATACACCCAATAACCCCCTGATGAATAAGAACACTTGAACACATTGCATGTATGTATACACAACACACACACACACACACACACACACACCTCCAAGTATTGCCAAATATCCTGTAGTACACTGTTGCTGTCTTCAGACACACCGGAAGAGGTCATCTGATCCCATTACAGGTGGTTGCGAGCCATCATATGGTTGCTGGGAATTGAACTCAGGACCTCTGGAAGAACAGTTAGTGCTCTTAACTGCTGAGCCATCTCTCCAGCCCTAGAAGAATTATCTTGAGTGAGGTAACAGGCCCAGAAAGACAAATATGGTATGTATTTACTTAGATGTAGAATTAGCTGTTATATTATTGATAAGCAATCTACAACCCAAATAACCATAGAGGTGAGGTACAAAGCAAGGGACTAGGGGAAGGGTTGGACCTCCTTAGGAAGTAAAAGTAGAATAGGTAGTTATATATAAATGGATGAGAGGGAGAATCCAACAGGAACGGAGAGGAAAAGCGGGGACTAGGGGGTATATTGGCAGGGACAGTTAAAATTAATGGCCATTTGAAGGGTACTATGAAAACCTAATACAGTAGAAGCTTCATCTATATATGAAGGTGATCTAAATGAAATCGTCAAATAACAGGGGAGACAGAACCCCAACTGGCCATCTCTTATCACCAAATGAAGCTGCCAGTACCAGGAATGGGTTATATATACCTAATGGCATTCTTGGGCAAAGGGGACCCATCAGAACCCCCCAAACGACAGAGGCTGATGCCAAGGCTACCTGGTGGTTCTCCACAAAGTGACAACAAGTCCCTATTGCTGAAGACAACACCTCCTCAACTCATTGAATATGGAGAAGTTGAGCTCATTCAAACTACTACGGCAGATGTTAGCCACAAACGTCTAGCACTTAACATTGAAGGCTGCTAAAGACCAGAAAGCTGGAAAGGGGCCATTAGAGGGAGGGAGGGAGGGAGGGAAGAAGCCTTAAGGGAGAGGGGAGAGAAAGCAGATGCTGGGAGGTGAAGAAAGGTTTAAGCAGAGAGGGGATAGAGGGTAGGGAAGAGGAACAGGGAAGAGGGGGTAACCAAAACCAATGATCTATGGAAATGTCATATGGAAACCCACTGATTACTTAAAAATATAAGACAGAGGAGGAGCATGTGAATGCAGGTGCCCTCCATGAATGGTTAATGCTCATCCCAGAAGCCATGGGTTATTAAACAAAAATACCAATGCCAGATACAGGATACCTCCTTACAAGTCGTTATCTTAGGAAGTACCCAAAGCCCTACCCACCCAGACTATCCAAGATATTGGCATTGCTCTTGGCCACCCAGCAAAACTTGATGTTAAGATTCCATTGCTTAAGACACTGCACACTCGTAAAAGGACATAAAGAAATCAAACCGGAACTGAGCTGGAAGCTGGAAGCTTTTTTAAGTCCCATATGGTGCTATTCAGGATGCTAGAAGATTTTAATGATCAGCAGTCTTATGCAGCTCTGAGTCCTGCAAGTTACCAGTGACCTCCCAGACCATGTGTGCCCTCTGGAACATCAGTGGTATGACTGTTGTGGGGACAACCAGCGACTTTTTTTTATTGAACTTGAGACATGCTCCACAAAAGGGAACCCATGCCTATTTCTGTAAACCTGACCAAGAACCCATGGTTGTGGACATCCTGGTCCCTGAGGGAGGCCACTACTAATATTTTGCTAAATAGTCATACTGTTAAACTGCCTTCTAACGACTCATGTTCATAACCGCAAATTATTGCTATGTCCAGCCTTCATCAAAGAAGCTTCAGGAAGCAAGAGCTGATGGAGACATTGGGAACTGGTTGATGTGTTGCCAATAAATGATGGTGGACTCATACGTCCCGAGTGGCCCAGCCATATCATCCCCACCATGGCCCACTGGATATTACAGAAGAGTATGAAAGAAGAGTGTAAAGAGCAGAGGATGGGGATATACAGAGCAAAGATGTCCTCTGGATGTGACCTAGCCACTGCATTCCATGCAGCTGTGGTTGTCCGCACAAAACCTGCACAAGATTGAGCCCTGCAATGTCTCCTCACAGATGTGGGAGAGGCCCACCACCTTCCCACCATGGACCATTGGCAATTAAGGGTTACTGGGGAAGGGGTGTCATTTTCTTCCGTGTGTAGCCATTGATAAATTACCCTTGCTCCAATAAACAACCTGCCATCCGCACATAGACAGGAAACTCTAATCAATCTCAGCGAAGCACACACAAAAAGAAGACATGAAAGTAGAAGGTGACTTGTTGAGAGGGGCTCCAATGGGGAAGGAGGAGGAGGAAGAGGAGGACCAGGAGGAGAGCAGGAAAGGTGGGGTGAAAATGACTAAGATCCAGTACATCGATTCATGGGTTTGTCAAACAATAAAAACTGTTTTAAAGCCGGGCGTGGTGGTGCACGCCTTTAATCCCAGCACTCAGGAGGCCGAGGCAGGCGGATTTCTGAGTTCGAGGCCAGCCTGGTCTACAAAGTGAGTTCCAGGGCAGCCAGGGCTATACAGAGAAACCCTGTCTCGAAAAAACAAAAACAAAAACAAAAACAAACAAACAAAAAATCTGTTTTAAAAGAAAAATATTTTAAACTTACTTCCATAGATCTTTTAACCTTAGGCCATTCACTGAAATTCACAAACCTCCATTTTGTATTCTGTAAAGCCAGAAAACACACAAAATTCTCCCCATAACTTTGGGCTAATAGATACGATACTCAAGATTGGTGAATACACACCTGATAGGGGCACACATTAGAACACAAAGCTGGCTTTTAATGATTGTTAAGGTCCCTCAGACTGAGATAGATAGAGAGGTATGTTTTTTAAATATAGTATTGCAACTTCAAGAAGTATTTGACCATAATTTTGATGATGCTGATGGGGAATTGAGACTTTAGACAGATTTTTTTTTTTTTAAAGTTACCTACGAAGTGAGGAAATGTGGATTTTAATCCAGCCTGTGCCGTTCTAAGGCAATGCTTTAAACGCTGTTCCTTGGATAACTCATTTTGCTGTCAGAGCTCTTAAGTAGTCACTCTTCTGGAATTTTTTTCTTCTTCTTCTTCCTTGAGAACAAACACACTTCTCTGTGGCTCCTGATAAAATTCAATTCCTGACTCTGTGGGCAGCCATTCACTCCATTTCCGTTCCCGCTGGCATCTGTAAATTTGCCTCTGGTAATTATCTATGTAGGAAGCTGCAGGCAGTGTGCAGAACAATGTAACGAACTGCTGGTCGGATTCCAGGGTGGGAACTTAGCATTCCTGAGTCATAAATCAACCAACCATGGCCCAACTTAAGGCTGTGTTTTCTCAGGCTTGAAAAATAGGCTGAACATCCACACACACACATACTATCAGCAAATGCACTCCCTACATCTCAAGTAGCAAAAGCTTCCTCTAGAGGAAAGAGGAAGTTATCCACACCTTGTCCTCAGAGGCCATCTATTCTCATCCGACAAGACGGTAAGTGTAGTTTGGGGGCATCTGTCATACATGGAGAACGTCTTGTGTCCACTTCTAGCACATATTAAATGTCATCCTTGGAACAACTTTAAGTGATTCACAAGCCAGGATTTAAATACGAGAGCGGGAGAGGGCTTCAACCCTCACACCGATTCTTCACTGTGTTCCATGCTGAGAGACGGCCCAGCCTCTTCTGTTTCTGTTGTCCCCCTGTATTGCATTCTCAAACCCAGAGAAGATGGAAGACACAACACTAGAATGATCAAAGAATCATAGGCAGAGGTCCTGTGAAACGTTAAACCCTAAAATGTGTGTGATGTGGCCCTCCACATAAAAATCTGACCCACAGCTTACTGAACCATTATTGGAAATCATGTTGTCTTTAATTCCTGGAAGTTTCTAATAAGACTACACCTTTAAGGGAGAAAGCCAGAAGCACACAGACCACGGCACCCACCCACGGCACCCATTTATCTCATTGAAGACACTGAGGAATAGAAAACCAGGACCCAAAGGTTAGATGGGCCCAAAGAGAGGAAAGAAAATAGAACTCCTCTAAACAACTTCAGCCAATTCTACTGGCAGATGGCCTATTTCCATAGAGCACACAGCTACAAATACCAGCACTGAAATGGCTCAGTTCTCCTGGGAGAGGTGTCTCATCATACCCCAGATTTATTGGGATATGGAAGGAAGAGAAAGGATAGGTGACAGTCACATTGGAAACTGTGACATTAGAGACACACTTCACTGATTTCACCACTGTCCCTGAGCCACTGTCCTGGTTTGAGTTTTGCTGTTGTAATAAGATATGCCAATGAAAACCAGCTTAAGGAAGAAGGGGTTTGGTTTAGCTCACAGTTCCGTTTTACTGTCCATCACTGTGGGGAAGTCAAAGCAGCTGGAGCTTGAGACAGCTGGTCACATCACATCTGTGGTATGGAACCAAAAGAAATGACTGCATCCATTCATCTAGCTTTCTCTCCATCTATATGACCCACAACACCAACCCAGGGAGTAGTGACTCCCACTTTCACTTCTGGATCTTCCCTCACCAATTAAGGCAATCCATTCAATCCCACAGGCCAACCTGGTCTAGATAATGGCTCATGGAGACTTTCTTCCCAGGTTTTAGGGTTTTATAGCTGTGAAGATTCACCATGACCATGGCAGCTCTTATAAAGGAAACCATTTAACTGGAGCTGGCTTACAGGTTCAGAGGTTTAGTCCATTGTCATCATGGCAGAAAGCATGGCAGCATGCAGGCGGCAGACGTGGTGCTGGAGAAGGAGCTGAGAATTATCTTGATCTGAAGACAGCAGGAGATGGTGAGACTATGAGCCATACTGGGCATAGCTAGAGCATCTGACCTCTCAAAGCCTTCACCCACAGTGACACACTTCCTCCAACAAGGCCACACCTCCTAATAGTACCACTCCCTATGGGCCTTGTATTTGAAACGCTTGAGTATATGAGAACCATTCTTATTCAAACCACCATAGTAGGTGATTTGGAGTTGTGTCAAGTTGACAGTTAAACTAGCAGTCAGATCTGCTCATGATGGACTCTTTAAAGAGTGTGGGAAATAGGAGACCATATACAACAAACCTCCTTCGAGGCCTAAAATCAGACCCTAAAAGTGGTGAACAGAAATTACACAGACTTAAATGAAACAGAATGTAAGTGGATCATCTTCTGGGAGCAGGAATAGTTATAATTTTCTACTGAAGAACCTTTAGGTATATTTCAAATTATGTAAGTCTCTTATATTCCCAAACAATCTTGGGATTACTATTACACTGACATATAATTAAGGAAAAACAGAATTAACATTTTTATCTCAAAATGATACTCTCAATTTTTCTGAATTTAAATATCTACCTAACCATGAGATGGCATTCCACACACTGTGGAGTGGGTGAGCTGAAACCAGTCATTCCAGCACTGAACAGAGCCAACAACCCACATTTTCCTGTCCTTTACACATTATGTCACCTGTCCTTTACATATTATATCACCTGTCCTCTACACACTTATGTCACCTGTTCTTTACACGCTTATGTCACCTGTCCTCTACACTTATGTCACCTGTTCTTTATACACTTATGTCACCTGTCCTCTACACACTTATGTCACCTGTTCTTTACACACTTATGTCACCTGTCCTTTACATACTTATTCACCTGTCCTTTACACACTTATTTCACCTGTTCTTTACACACTTATGTCACCTGTACTTTACACGAATGTGTTTTCCTATCCTTTTATATGTTTACTTATCCATTTGTATGCCTCTATGTTAAAACATGTTTTGCCACATGCAGTTTGTCCTTGTGATTGTCTGCAGCTTGAACTCATGAGAACTTTACTCAGCTGACCTTTCTCAATCCTCAGTATAAATCGTCTGATGCTCTGAGTAAAGTTGGCTATTGCATGAAACTCCAGACCACCTCGTTTATGGGCTCCATCCTCCCAGGTCCCACCACCTCTACAGCAGTAAGGTTATGTGCAATAGAGCGTATCGTGACTGCAAGGGCATCAGTGTTCAACTTTCTAGTTGTGCTCTGTGTGCATGTCACAGGATGACTGAGCAGAAAGTCTAGACATCCTGCTGTGCAGCTGCCCCCTCCTAGATTTCAGGGTGTTCTGTATATATGTCCAAGGTATCAAAGGTCTGTGGTGACTCTCAGAAGAAAACCAAATATGTATGTTTTAGTTCTTAGGGGGATTTAACCATAAACTAAGGGCGGAGTGAAGGCAGGGGCATCACTCTATCTTCTAGATAGTTTTGAATACTATCTATCACGTTGCCATACAGTCGATTTGGAGGACTTAAGAAAATTTGACAGACAATAAAAGAAAACACAGCAAAGGGGATGCTGGGGGAAAGTAAAGCAAGACTCTCCCCAAAACTCTCCTTCTGGATGGGCAAAGGAAGAGCAGGTATTTGAAAGTCTCCTATGATGAGATTCAGGAGGCAGCTTCAGTAAATGTTTGGATTCTCCATTTCAAGTTTTTGATTGCTATCGTGAGGCCAGAAACACAGCAGAACTCTCTGAAAGGACAGATTTAAAAAAAAAAAAAAGGATATTTTAACGTGTAGTGAAAAACAGCAAAAATGTATGAAGTTTTGGAATGACAGTGGAAAAAGAGACTCAAATATAAGAGATGAGTGTGCAGGGCTGGGGTAGTCCACTCAGAATCCAGACCTGTTATCTACTCACTCAGTTCCCATGATTGCTGTTATTTTCCTGTCTGTAGAGGAGCATCTGCATGCATTGGGGTATATACCAATTACTGTCATCGGACACAGACATATTCAGTTTAAGTAAATACTTTCAAACAATTTCCAAAGTAGAGGCACCAATTACATTCCCATTAGCATTGTACAAGAATTCTGGTACCCCCATCCTTGACAACACTTGACCTAAATGGACTTCTTCAATTTAGCAATTCTAATACCTGTGTGAGTATCATTTGACACTTCCATCTGCATTTTTCTGATGGCTAGTGTGGGTTGCAATAAATTTCACCCATATTAAAGCACTCTTTCTTTTTTTTAATTTCCCCTCTCACATTATGAAAATCTTCCATGTTTTTGTAAAAACATTGTTTTCCCTTAAATGTCAAGCTCTGTGATTTATCTGGAGCCTATTTTATATTTCATATTAAATAACAATCAAATTCTATTTTTCTACATTTCTAACTGAATCAACACTATGTGTTGATTAGAAGGAACTTCTGAATAGCAAAATGGTCGCCAATCAAGAAGCCACATATATGTGAGTTATAATGGACATTTCGTGATATTGCATCTTCTACAGTGGTTCCCACATAAGGCTTCATGGACCTAGAACACACTTACCCAATCCTCTTATCCAACCAAAGTGAGAGTTTAGGGAAATGAGGTGCCAGGTGAGGTCATGATCTAATAATGCACTCAGTCTACTGGGACGCTGAACCTGTCACAGAGACACCTTATTGATGTCTATGTGTGTGACTGGAATACACAGGGATCTACCACAACTCTCCTGGTTTAGATCTGGAAACCCAACTAGAATAGTGAGAGAATGATGAAAGGACAGACCCACAGATATTCACACAAAAAACCTGGGGTCGGGTGGGTCATGCTCACTTTAATGGAACAGAATCAGCTACTTGGTAACCCAGAACCTCACCACATTAATGTATAGCGCAGAATAGAGGAATCTCAGTAGAGTCTTTATATTTGAGCAGTCTCAGGTCATAAACCTCAGGAGGAAGGAGCTGAGGCTTCTAGATGTTGTACACACTGCCAACAATTAATGCTCCGACAAAAGGAAGGCTTTGCCATCCTATAAACCTCACCTCAGGGGAAGGCTTTGCCAAATTCCTGTGAGCCACGCCCATGTCACAAATACACACTCACTTGGGGCTTCATCTGCTCTCTACACATTCGCTTAAGGGTTCTTCAGCTCCCCACAGTAATCAATGGATTCACATCACCCACAATGGCTTCATGGTCCATTTGATAAGTGCTATTACGAAATTAAGGGCTACCCAGAAGCTCCTGGTCTCCACCATATCAAAATAGCAAACTAAACATTTCTTAGTTAGGGTTTCTACTGCTGTCATGAAAGAGTGTGAGCAAAAAGCAAGTTGGGAGAAAGGCTTACATTTATGCATCCTAGTCCATCGTCGAAGGAAGCCAGGACAGAAACTCAAACAGGGAAGGAACCTGGAGACAGGAGCTAATGCAGAGACCATGGAGGGGTGCTCCTCATGGTATGCTCAGCCTGCTTTCTTAGAGAACCCAGGAACGCCAGCCCACAGACGGTACCACTCTCACTAGGCTGAACCACTCTCCATTAATCACTAATTGAGAAAATGCACTACAGCCCATTATGGAGGTGTTTTTTTTTCTCAGTTGAAGTTCCTGCCTCTCGGATGACTTTTAGCTTGTGTCAAGTTGACATAAATCTAGTCAGCACAAGTAGTTTTACATCTTTATATCAAAGTATGTGCTTAATGCTACTGTTAACAACTTGAAAGACAAAAGGCTGGGGATTCCAGTCATATAGCCATTTGAATCGCTGCTTGATGAATGCCAGAGGACAACTGGAGCTTTGCGATAGCATTAAGTCACTGATAACTCAATCAGGTGATGACTTTAATTGGACAGGCTATTGTAGATGTGGCTCTCTGTTTAAATCAAATCACAGTTGAAAAAGCAACAAAGTCCTTATCACCAGCGGTGGACACTGTTCTGGGAAATATTTTTTTTATCTATCCCCAAGACTAAAGACACTTTGCATTTGGCAAGATCAGAAGTACAAACAACTTTTCAGATTTTTGACATGACATCTCACTTCTCTAAACTCAATTGTTTCAGCCCACCACTTGATATCTTGGTAGGTAGCAACAGTGGCATCATGCTGACCTGGCCTCCCAAGCAAGAATTCCACAGCAGGTCCCCAGACGTAAGCCAGGAAAACATAAATACAGAGGCTCATTCAGTAAGATCTTGGGAGTCCATTTGCCATGTCTACGATCCCTTTAATGTGACAAGTTAATGCACATCATGTCACCAATGCAACTTTGGTGAATTTTTGTGGTCTCCTTTTATGGTGCTGTATTTGGGTGAGTTATGTTGGTTTTATGGTCAGTTTTAACGTCAACTTGCCACAAATTATGCTCATCTGAAGAAGTGTACCGGCTGCCTTGACTGATGTGGGAGACCCACTCTGACTACAGGTGGCACCTTCTGGTCATGGCACAAATACAAAAGGGCTTGGCAGAAGGAAGATCACTCGCCCTTTGCTTGCTTGGCTTTCCATCTTGCTGCTGAGTTGATTTTTTCTGTTGCTGTTGCTGCTGTTGCTGATGATGATGATGATGGTGATGGTGATGGTGATGGTGATGGTGATGGTGATGGTGATGGTGATGGTGATGGTGATGGTGATAGTGATGATCTCTTCACTGACAGCAGAACCAGAATCTCCAGGCTTTCATTGTGAACTGGATGTATTAGTCAGGTTCTCTAGAGTCACAGAATTTACGGATAGTCTCTATATAGTAAAGGAATTTATTGATGACTTACAGTCTGCAGTCCAATTCCCAACAATGGTTCAGTAGTAGCTGTGAATGGAAGTCCAAGGATCTAGCAGTTGCTTAGATCGGCAAGCAGGAGAAAGAGCGAGAACCAGACTCCCTTCTTCCAATGTCCTTATATGGTCTCCAGCAGAAGGTGTAGCCCAGATTAAAGGTGTGTGCCACCACACCTTTAATCCCAGATGACCTTGAACTCGGAGATCTCCCTGTCTTAATCTTCTAGAATCAATAGCCACTGTGTCTCAAGATCTCCATACCAAGATCCAGATCAGAAACTTCTATCTCCCAGCCTCCAGATTAGGGTCACTGGTGAGCCTTCCAATTCTGGATTATAGTTCATTCCAAATATAGTCAAGTTAAGAAACCTCCAGGCTTCCAACACCAAACTGGGATGACTGAGGCATTCCAACTTGTAGACTGAGTAACTACAGGCTGTCACCTTCCAGGGAGAGACAGCTATTGTAGGACTACTGTGACTTGGGGCGCCAGCCACAAGAACCAAGTAAACTACCAGGTTCTCAGCTTCTCAGGTGTGATTGATTCAGCTGTTATTATCATAACGCTAAGTTAATAAATGTGTGTGTGTGTGTGTGTGTGTGAGAGAGAGAGAGAGAGAGAGAGAGAGAGAGAGAGAGAGAGAGAGAGAGAGAGAGAGAGAATGTGCACTGAGGACTGTACATTCATCTCCTTGATTCCATTTCTCTAGAAAACTCTGACTAAACAGTCAGCCCATTCCAAATGGACACAAATGGATGCAAATGGCTCTCAAACACAAGCAAGCTCAGAGTAAACACAGGATCTCTAGCTCTCCACTGGCAAGCAAGTACTCCAATGACTGAGCTTCAGGACCAAGCAATTTTTTCTTTTTTAGTCTTTTTATTTTGGGAATTTCATACAAAGGTGAGATCATTTCCACCATTTCTTCTCCCTCTCCAACTGTGCCCAACCTCCCCCCCCCACCTCATCTTGAATTCATGACCTCTTCTTTATTATTGTTACGCATGTATGTTTTCAACCCACTGAGTCCAACTAGCATTGCCCATATGTACACATGTAGAAGGCTAACCACTTATAATTATATAAACTATCAGGAGACTTGCCCCTTGAAGGAACTGACTCTCTCTCTCAGGAGACAGTGATTAGCTACAGCTCTTCATTGAAAGGTGAGGCCTTGTGAAGATCCCATTCCCCATTCACATTGGCAAATTGACTTCGATTGTCATTATGTTGGTCTTGGTAAGGCAGTCGGACTGTTTCGAGTTCAAAGGGAACAGCTTCTCTGTTGTGTTTAGAAGACACTATCTAGAAGCAGGTATCCTGGTCCTCTGGTTGTTGCTACCTTTCCACTACCCTGTTCCACAATGTCCTCTAAGCCTTAGGTCCTGGGATAATGTTATAGATGTACCAGCTGGGGCTAGGCATCTCTTGGTCACTTATCTCTGCCTTCTGACAAGTTATGGATGTCTGTAGCAGACTCCATCTGCTGTTTAGAAAAGGGGGGGGCTTCTTTAATGAGGGATTAGAGTCACATTTATTATTGTGTAGAAAGATAAATATTTGGAATATAGTTGGAGAGTATATTAATTTAGGGGAATGGCAGAAGCAAGTTCTCCTTCAGGATCTGTGACCCTTCCAGCCACAGGTTCTTGGCTCAGTTTAGAGTACCAGACATGAGTTCCCTCCTATTGAGTGGGCCATAAATCCAATTAGACAACTGTTGGTTACTCCCAAAGTATTAGGGCCACTGTTAGGTAACTGGAGATATTTTGCCAAGGTGGTCATCATGGTGGTTGGCAGGCTTTATAGCTGAATTGGACAACTGATTAGTTTTCTCCCTTGGTAATCTGCATGGCACCTTCGAATACTGATCAACTCGCCCTCGGGGAGGAGGCTGCTAGAACCAGCTTGATTCCTGCAAGTCTTGTATCTAGAGCCTGTGGTATCTTCGGCAATAAAGTCTTAGTATCTATGGCAGCCAAGAGCAATGGCAATAGCTTGTATATTGGGAACAGTCTCTGGAGGCTTCCTGGCCAACAATTCATCGAGAGGTATCAACCACTTTGAATTAAATGGCAGCCATAAAACATCCTACCTAGCAACTGCACAACATATTCTTTTGAGGGGCACAGAGAACATTTACCACGATAGAGCACCTAAACAAATGGAGGCATAAAAGAAGTTCCATAAATTCAAAACCCTGAAAGCCTCTCTAGCTGTGACTTTGGTGTCATGCATACAAAGCAACGAGCCAAAGGGGGAAAAAAAATAAAAATATGCACGTACAAAAATGCTTACCCAGAAATGTTCCTAATAGCTTGATATATAATAACCAATAACTGGAAGCAGTCCAAACATCCATGAGCAGGTGAGCCGATAAACAAATGCTGATGTGCCCACATAATGGAACACTGCTCAGAAACACAAAAGAATAAACTGTTAGTAGGTACAACAGCCACTAATGAACTAAAAGATACCACCACAAACGAAAGGAGACACAAGAATACATGATATAAAATTCAATAGATCTGCAAATGTAAATAAAGCTAGTAACTGGGGAGAGAGGAGATGGCTCTGTGAGTAGCACACTTATTTACGATTAACGTGTGTTTGATCCTTAGCATCCAGTGTGGCTGCACACACTCTGTAGTCCCAGCACTGGAGAGGCCAAAGAAAGGTAGAGACGGGCATATCCCAGGACTTTGATGGCCAGGCTCAGCAACATAGAAAATAGTGGATTCCAAGTTTAGTCTAAGAGGGAGACTCTATCTCTAAGACTGGCAGTATAGGATGGAGAGAGGGAGGATTCTGCCATTAAGAGAACTTGCTGTTCTTCCAGAGAACATGGGTTCAGTTCTCAGAATCTACCTGGATCAAACCTGTCTATATTCCCACCTCCCGGGAATCCAATACCCTCTTCTGACCACCAGACACACCTACATACATGTACCATACATTTAAACAGACACACTCACATACATAAATAAAAATAAATCTTTTTTTCAAAAAAAAAATAAAAACAAGGTGGAAAGCAATAGAAGACCTCCATAAATGTATGTGACTTACATTCACACACACACCTGGGCATGTATAACATGCATACATTGATGTGCTTATAAAAAGATAAAGGGGGAGGTGTTTTATAGATGTGTAGTGAGGTGTGGGGGAGGTGGTGCCTTGGCAGGCCCATACTGAGGCATTCCTTCCCTCTAAGGGACCAGCCACCTGTCAGTATAAAATAGAGTTTATTCAGGGCATGGGGAGGAGAGTTAAGAGGGTAGTAGAGGCAGAGAAAGGCAGAGAGAGAGAGAGAGAGAGAGAGAGAGAGAGAGA
>NC_034608.1:50384147-50398156 GCF_900095145.1 Mus pahari
AGAAGAAGAAGAAGAAGAAGAAGAAGAAGAAGAAGAAGAAGAAGAAGAAGAAGAAGAAGAAGAAGAAGAAGAAGAAGAAGAAGAGAAGAGAAGTAGAGGCCACTCAAGAGCGCATAGAGAGAGAGTGGGGAGGGGGGGAGAGACTGGAAGCAGGAAGGCAAGAGCTGGAACAAGAGAGCTAGGATGGGGCAAGCAGCCCCTTTGATAGTGGGTCAGGCCTACCTGGCTGTTGCCAGGTAACTGTGGGGTGGAGTTTAAACAAAATGCTAACATACATCACACGTGCACACACATACAGTTTTAAAAGCAACCAAAAGTCCGTGCTAATGGGAATCAAAGCAAAAGCTGCCTAGAGCTGAAAAGGCTCATGGACTGACCACAGACGGGCTTCAGAGAGCTGGACAGACAGATGGAAGTCTTTCATATCCCAGTCACTTTGGAAAGCATGTACATGGATACGTTAGTCAAAATTTACCGAACACAAAATAGCTGCATTTTTTAATGTGATGATGTGTTTTTTATAACATATAACATTGTACATTTATGAGGTACCGGTAACGGTATTATACATGTACACATCATGCAATATTTAAAGCGGTATTTGTGTACCTCTCTCCTTTCAGCCTGTTCTCATTCCTTCAGGGCTAGAGGACTGACAGTCCTGTCTTCCAGCTTCTATGAAATAGATGGTAATTTACTATCATCTATAATTACTATACTGTCAAAGGAACACCAGAACTTACTTCCCCTACCTGTAACTTGGAATCTGTGGATCGGCATCTCCCATCTCTGCCTCTCAACCTTCCCAGTCTCCCAGTAGCCATCACTCTTACCTTAGCGTCTGTGGAAGCAGGGAGTGTTTCTCATCGTCAACCTGCCTTATCCTTTCTAAACAGAACGACCTCTTCCAGTTCCAACCGTGTTGCCCCATCCATCTTACTTTGATAATGTTTCTCAATAAAGTTGATTTATTAAAAAATCAAAAGAAAGAAATAAGCACACAATAAAATAGAACACTTTTTTTTTTCACGTTTAGAAATACAGGGAGGAAGTGAGACACTACTCTGAGGGCATGAAAAAAAAAAAAAATACAACCACAAGAAAAAAAGTCCCTAAAGTAGACAAAGAAGTACAGTGGGTCTGATGCGGTCAACAAACTGTAAATGAGGTGGAAAAAGTTCACTTATCAAGTTAGTGGAATACATTATTGAAAACACTAAATTTTTATAATGAAAGGGGTTTTTTTGTTGTTCACAGGTACAAAAAAAATTTATTAGAATTTTCCAAGCAGCACAGTATTATAAATTATGTTTTCAAAGTAGAGATTTTGACCAAATGATGTGTTTCTCATAGAGGGAAAAAAAAAAAAGAAACGAGGAAAGAAAGAAACAACAAAAGAAAAATGGATGAGTTCACCTACAACTATAATATATCCATTTGTCTTCATTTAAACAGTTAGAAATGGACATAGACTAATTTCAAATAATAATGACCCTTGTGTACTACAGATTATTATATCATATAACTACTGAATATATGTATAAGAATTATTAACACAATTTTTATGTCTAAACCAAATTGCAAAAAAAAAAATTTAAATTGTGTAAATATATACCATATTTTTCTTACCCATTCTCCTGTTGATGAGCATCCAGGTTGATTCCCTCTCCTTGATATTTTGAATAATGCTGCAGTCAGAATCCTGTTAGTATAGTAACACAATGTCAATCCAAACTTTGACACCAAACAAACAAAAAAAGAGCAACTCGGGCCTGCTAAGTGCTAAAGAGAAGGTAGGTGCTAGGTACTATGAGAGCAAATGGCGTGACATCTTCCTAAGTTAGAAATGGGAAGGTGAGCTGAACACGGAGACTTTGGGGAACGTGAAGAAGAGGTAGGACCTCAACAATGCTTGTGCCAAGGTCCTTGGAGCCCAGGGGCTCATGAGTGAGTCCCAGATGTCAAACACTTATCTTTCTACACTGTTGCTTAGATTTTGCTTTGAAATGTCTGTGACCATGCTCTCCTTATTACCTCTGGGGCAAAAGAGTATCTTACTTATATTTGATTTTACAGGAGCCCACAGTTGACAGACATTTTGGACTTTAAAAAGACTTTGGAGTTTTAGAGAGACTTGGGTCATGTTAGAGTCTTTAGAAGGGACTGGGTATTTTTAAGAGATTGAAGACTCTTCTGGGGAGGGCATAGGTGAAGGGGCAGCTTCAGTAGCCATTGAGGTCTAGGATTGAAGGAGTCATGTGGAGAAGTTGAGGGTTGGCACCGGGTGGTAGGGTCAGCATTTCTGAAGAGAGCCCAAGTCGGGCTATTGGTCAAAGGGCTGTAGGATTCAAAGACTGTGGCATTTTAAAAAATTTTTATACTGTGATATTGATATTAACATACTATCTTGGGGACAAGTGAGAAAAGAAATGTTCTTGTTAAATACTGATGTGTTCTTGTGTCAGGTTGACAAGGAGCCAGTTGTATTGGCTAGTTTTATGTTACTTGACACAAGCTACAATTATTTGGGAAGAGAGACTCTCAATTAAGAAAACACCTTCTTAGATTGACCTGTAGTACATTTTTCTTCATTGGTAATTGATATGGGAGGACCCAGCCCATTGTGCGTGGTGCCACCCATGGGCTGGTGTCCCTGGGTTCTATAAAAGAGCTCTTTCACCAATGGCCTCTCTTGGACTCTCTTCAAGAATGCTGACCCTACCACACAGTGCCAGTTCTCCACTTCTCTCCATGACTCCTTCAATCTTGAGCCTTCTATTGCCACTGAAGCTGCATCTTCATCTATGCCCTCCCCTGACCTTTCACAGTGCCAAGCCTCAGCTATTCTCAATGACACTCTCATGTCTTCAACCAGTACCACTTGGGAGACTCATATTGCCAAGTTGAGCTGCCAATACTAGGTACAGCCTTACACCCCTCTAGATCACAACTTCCACATGTTGACCTTGAGGAAATAATACCAGAAGATATCGCCCCAATGATGCTGATCTCGCCTTAGTCATCACTAATTTCTCAGCTCCAGCTCATCAGCATTGATTGTCCCAGCAAAGCAAAGTTCCACTTTAATAGTGCTGGTCACTTGTTAATCACAGCCAATTCTCCATACCCAGCTGACCAGAACCACAGACTCTTAATTTAAAATATCACATAAATGAACCTGATAGAGACTTTGTTTCCCTCTGAAAATTCACATCCAGGTCTCAAGCAGCTCTACTCTCAGCATTATCTTCTATGCTCCCACAAAACATCCCAATAAGCTCTCAACACTCAATAGCTAAATCAGCTTAAAATTCCAAAGTCCTTCCAAAATCCTCCCCAAAATGTGGTTAAGTCTCTCATAGTAATACCTCACAACATGGTACCAATTTCTGTGTTAATGTTTCTATTACTGTTCTAAAACAACTCGCCCAAAAGCAACTTAGGGAGGAAAAGGTTTACTTCTTCTTATAATTTGTATACACCATCCAGGGAAGCCAGGGCAAGAACTCAATGCAGGAACTGAAGCAGAGGGCATGGAGGAGTGCTGCTTTCTTATAGCACCTATAACTACCAACCCAGGGGTAGTACCACCCACAAGGAACTGGACTCTTACATCAATTGCAAATTAAGAAAATGTCCTACAGAGTTGCCTGCTAACCAATCCTATAGAGGCATCTCCTTAATTGAGAGTTCTTCCCAAATAACTTAAGCTTGTGTCAGGTTGACATAAAACTAGCCAGAGCACTGACTCTTCCTGGAATTATTAACGCCTCTTATTTCTTTTCTAACCAGAAATTCTCAGATGCTCTAATAGATTTGCAAATCCCCTTCAAAACTATGTGTATATCAAACACATCAGATAATCTATGCCCTTAAGACAGTCCGAGTCTGCTTGAAATTCTCTGGAATTTGAAGAAGAGCCTTCTGTCCCCTGAGAGGGAGGTGGATGGAGTCTGGCTCCATCTTTTTAATCTCGTGACTTAATGCACTCCTTCATGGACCGTGTTGCTGTCAATCCTGAGCAGGTCTACATGGTCTTTGCCAGTCTCTGCTCAGAGTCTACGTCTGCTATGTCCCCACCTTCCAAAATTGCTTTGCTATCTGTTGGATGTTGTCTATTGTTTGTACTCCTGGCCTCTGAAATCTCACTCTTCATCCTTTTATTTTACCATCCAGTTGGTGGAAACTGGAAAGAGCTGAAGGACACCATTTGATATCACCCCTCTTCTTTGTAAATATTCTTCCAAGGTACTGTTCTTGTACCAACACCTTCTACCAGCCTCCCATGCATCAGCTTGAGCTGGACTGGTCTCTCTCTCTCTCTCTCTCTCTCCTCTCATACACACACACACACACACACACACACACACACACACACACACACACTGAGAGAGAGAGAGAGAAAGAGAGAGAGAAAGAGAGAGCAAACAAAAAAATTTTTTCTCATGAACATCTGATTGAACAGCTAACTGTATTTTATTTTCCCAGTGTACTGGCTGGTTTTGTGTGTCAACTTGACACAAGCTGGAGTTATCACAGAGAAAGGAGCTTCCCTTGAGGAAATGCATCTATGAGATCCAACTGTAAGGCATTTTCTCAATTAGTGGACAAGGTTTAAGGGCCCATTGTGGGTGGTGCCATCCATGGCTGGTGGTCCTGGATTCTATAAGAGAGTAAGCTGAGCAAACCAAGGGAAGCAAGCCAGTAAGCAGCATCCCTGCATGGCCTCTGCATCAGCTCCTGCCTCCAAGTTCCTGCCCTGTGTGAGTTCCTGTCCTGACTTCCTTTGGTGATGAACAGCAATGTGAAAATGTAAACTGAATAAACCCTTTCCTCCCCAACTTGCTTCTTGGTCATGATGTTTTGTGCAGGACTACAAAGTCTGACTAAGACACCAGGCTATAGACTCATTGATCTTTCAAAGAGAGTTATAGCATTCTGTTTTGGACATCTGGCATTTTATAACCCCCTGCTATAATTGAGTGGTTTTTGTTGAAATAACAAGGATACAAGCTACCAACAATACAAGCAGTTTTTCTTGGCCACAGGCCTAAGTGGAGTGGCTTTGAAGAACTGTGGGGGAATATGGTCATGAGATGACAGCCAGACGGAAAGGATGGGGTGGGAGATGAGCACAGGTTCCTCAAGTGGTACATAGGCAGGCTGTGCCATACCCCAGAGTCCTGACCATAAATGGACATATTTTAATGTTCATCTTAATTTTTCCTTTATCATGCTTCTTTTCAGAAATATTTTCAGTATCTATACTATTCAAATTCATATATGTATATATGTATATGTACAAATTTGTATAGACACACATGCACACACACACACACACATATATATATATATATATATATATATATATATATATACACACACACACACACACACACACACATATATATATCAGTTGAAATGTATGATTTTTCCATAGAGGCTCACATGTTTCATTTAAAGGTAATCATAGACACTCTCACTTGTTTATAAATAGAACACTTTTTTATTGCAACTGTTAACTAGACACTTGTACAGAAACTGGACACAACTTTAAGCCAGAAAACTTTAAAGGCAACTATTACCAACTGTTCACTTACTTAAAAGACAAAGGAAGGCTCTGCCTATAGCAGATCCTCTGCCACAGGGCTTCATACCCAAATAGTGCCAGGAGGGATCGAGCCTCTCAGGAAATAGAAACAATAAAGAAATCATGAAGGGAGAAAACTCTGGAGATAGAAAACCTAGGAAAGAGACCAGGAGTCATAGATGCAAGCATCACCAACAGAATACAAGAGATAGAAGAGAGAATAACAGGTGCAGAAGATATCATAGAAAACATTGACACAACAATCAAAGAAGAGGCAAAATGCAAAAAGCTCCTAACCCAAAACATCCAGGAAATAATCAAACTCAGATTTGAAATCAACCAAATGCAAGCAAAAAGAACTATACAAAGAATTAACCAAACCAGGAGCTGGTTCTTTGAGAAAATCAACAAGATAGATAAACCCTTAGCCAGACTAACCAGAGGGTACAGAGACAGTATGCAAATTAACAAAATCAGAAATGAAAAGGGAGACATAACAACAGAAACCAAGAAAATCCAAAAACTCATCAGATCCTACTACAAAAGCCTATACTCAACAAAACTGGAAAATCTAGATGAAATGGACAATTTTCTAGGCAGATACCAGGTACCAAAGTTAAATCAGGATCAGATAAATGATCTAAACATCCTAAGAAACAGAAACAGTCATTAATAGTCTCCCAAACAAAACAAACAAACAAACAAACAAACAAAACAGGACCAGATGGGTTTAGTGCAGAGTTCTATCAGAACTTCAAAGACCTAATACCAATACTTCTCAAACTATTCCACAAAATAGAAACAAAAGGAACACTAACCAATTTGCTCTATGAAGCCACAGTTATGCGGATACCTAAACCACACAAANANCCAACAAAGAAAGAGAACTTCAGACNAATTTCCCTTATGAATATCGATGCAAAAATACTCAATAGAATTCTTGCAAACCAAATCCAAAAACACATCAAAACGATCATCCATCATGATCAAGTAGGCTTCATCCCAGGGATGCAAGAATTCTTCAATATACAGAAATCCATCAATGTAATCCACTATATAAACAAACTCAAAGAAAAAAAAAACACATGATCATTTCATTAGATGCTGAAAAAGCATTTGACAAAATCCATCACCCCTTCATGATAAAAGTCTTGGAAAGATCAAGAATTCAAGGCCCATAACTAAACATAGGAAAAGCAATCTACAGCAAACCAGTAGCCAACATCAAACTAAATGGAGAAAAACTTGAAGCAATCCCACTAAAATCATGGACTAGACAAGGCTGCCCACTCTCTCCCTACTTATTCAATATAGTACTTGAAGTCCTAGCCACAGCAATTAGACAAAAGGAGGTCAAAGGGATACAAACTGGAAAGGAAGAAGTCAAAATATCACTATTTGCAGATGGCATGATAGTATACTTAAGTGACCCCAAAAATTCCACCAGAGAACTCCTAAACCTGATAAACAGCTTCAGTGCAGTAGCTGGATATAAAATTAACTCAAACAAACCAGTGGCCTTCTTCTACTCAAAGGATAAAGAGGCTGAGAAAGAAATTAGGAAAACAAAACCCTTCACAATAGTCACAAATAATATAAAATACCTTGGTGTGACTCTAAGTAAGTGAAAGATCTACATGACAAGAACTTTAAGTCTCTGAAGAAAGAAATCGAAGAAGATCTCAGAAGATGGAAAGATCTCCCATGCTCATGGATTGGCAGGAATAATATAGTAAAAAATGGCCATCTTGCCAAAAGCAACCTACAGATTCAGTGCAATCCCCGTCAAAATTCCAACTCAATTCTTCTCAGAGTTATAAAGAGCAATCGGCAAATTCATATGGAGTAACAAATAACCTAGAATAGTGAAAATTATTCTCATCAATAAAAGAACTTCTGGTGGAATTACGATCCCTGACCTCAAGCTGTACTACAGAGCAATCATGATAAAAACTGCACGGTATTGGTGACAGGCAGGTAGATCAGTGGAATAGAATTGAAGACCCAGAAAGGGGCCCACATACCTATGGTCACTTGATCTTTGACAAAGGACCTAAAACTATCCAGTGGAAAAAAGACAGCATTTTCAACAAATGGTGCTGGTTCAACTGGTGGTTAGCATATAGTTAATGCGAATTGATTCATTCTTATCTCCTTGTACAAAGCTCAAGTCTAAGTGGATCAAGGAACTCCACATAAAACCAGATACACTGAAACTTATAGAGGAGAAAGTGGGGAAGAGCCTTGAGCACATGGGCACAGAGGAGATTTTCCTGAACAGAATACTATTGGTAATAGTTTATGCTCTAAGGTCAAGAATTTACCAGTAGGACCTCATAAAATTGCAAAGCTTCTGTAAGGCAAAGGACACTATCAATAGGACAAAAAGGCAACCAACAGATTGGGAAAAGATCTTTACCAACCCTACATCCAAGAGAGGGCTAATATCCAATATATACAAAGAATTCAAGAAGTTAGACTCCAGAGAAACAAATAACCATATTAAAATATGGGGTACAGAGCTAAACATAGAACTCTCAACTGAGGAATACTGAATACTGAGAAGCACCTAAAGAAATGTTCAACATCCTTAGTCATCAGGGAAATCCAAATCAAAACAACCCTGAGATTCCCCCTCACACCAGTCAGAATGGCTAAAATGAAAAACTCAGGTGATAGCAGATGTTAGTGAAGATGTGGAGAAAGAGAAACACTTCTCCATTGCTGGTGGGATTGCAAGCTGGTACAACCACTCTGGAAATCAGTTTGGCAGTACCTCAGAAAATTGGACATAGTACTAGCTGAGGACCCAGCTATACCACTCCTAGGCATATATCCAGAAGATGATCCAAGATTTAATAAGGACACATGTTCCACTATGTTCATAGCAGTCTTATTTATAATAGCCAGAAGCTGGAAAGAACCCAGATGTCCCTCAACAGAGGAATGGATACATAAAATGTGGTACATTTACACAATAGAGTACGACTCAGCAATTAAAACGGATGGATTTATGAAATTCTTAGGCAAATGGATGTAACTAGAAAATATCATCCTAAGTGAGGTAACCCAATCACAAAAGAACACACATGATATGCACTCACTAATAAGTGGATATTAGCCCAGAAGCTCAGAATACCCAAGATACAATTCAAAGATCAAATGAAGCTCAAGAATAAGGAAGATCAAAGTGTGGATACTTCAGTCCTTCTTAGTAGGGGGATCAAAATACCTATGGGAAGAGATACAGAGACAAAGTGTGGAGCAGAGACTGAAGTAATGACCATCCAGAGACTTCCTCACATGGGGACACATCTCGGATACAGTCACCAAACCCAGACACTATTGTGGATGCCAACAAGTGCTTGCTGACAGGAGCCTAATGTATAGCTGTCTCCTGAAGGTCTCTACCAGTGCCTGACAAATACAGAGGTGGATGCTCTCAGCCAACCATTGGACTGAACACAGGGTCTCCAATGGAGGAACTAGAGAAAGGACCCAAGGAGCTAAAGGGGTTTGCAGCCCCATAGGAGGAACAACAATATGAACTAACCAGTACTCCCAGAGCTCCCAGGGACTAAACCACCAACCAAAGAGAATGACCCATGGCTCTAGTCACATATGTAGCAGAGGATGGCCTTGTCAGTCATCAATGGAAGGAGAGGTCCTTGTGAAGGCTCAGTGCCCCAGTGTAGGGGAACGTCAGGGCCAGGAAGCAGGAATGGGTGGGTTGGTGAGCAGGAGGAAGGAGGAATGAATAGGGGGCTTTTGGACATGAAATGAGGAAAGGGGATAACATTTGAAATATAAGTAAAGAAAATATCTAATTTAAAAAAAAAAAAGATAAAGCAAAGGTTGAAGATGACTCACAGTGCGTCTGCCTCAATACCACATACTTTTCTGGTGAACTCTTTAGCATAAACACTGTATACCCATTGATGAGTTCCAATGTGGAGTTAAAATAATAAATCTTACTGTGAAATCAGATGGCAGACTTCTCTTCAAAACTAGTAGATAGATAAAGACTGCTCCATCAAGAATGCACTGCCGGGCTGGGTGTGGTGGAACATGCCTTTAATCCCAGGACTGGGGAGGGAGAGGCAAGTGGATCTCTGTGAATTCAGTGCCAGCCTGGTCTACATAGTGAGTTCCAGGGATGCCAGGGTTACATAGAGTCAGTCTCAAAAGAATAATAATAATAATAATAATAATAATAATAATAATAATAATAATAATAATAATAATAATAATAGTAAGTGCATTGTCAGGAGTAAGCTGCCTTCTCTCCACCATAGCCAGCAACCAAAGCATTTATTCCGCTGTGCGGCATCTTCTGCTCTTCTGGTGAGAAGCTCTTCTGCCGCCTGAGGCAGAGCAGAGCGGATATGAGCTGGCTGAGGTTCAGAGTGTAGCCAGTTGGCACCACTGAGCAGCAGAGAGCCTGGAGGATTCTCTCTATTTCCTGGAGTTTGCAAAGCATCACTAATAGAATTTGCCAACAGTGGGAGCCACCTAATGCTTTAAATCCTCTAATCTCTAAGAGCCAGCCATGTGAACAAAGCCTAAAGCACTATGCTGAGGGCTTAAGCAGAACCGATCGTGGTTTTGGTCACTCCATAACATCTACCTCTAAATGTAGTGATAAACAGCTGGCTGCCACACGGCATTTACAGCCATTTCTCCCAGATTATTGCAAACCCTATTTTGAAGTGGGGGTGGGGAGCGGGGGGAGGAACAGGTGTGAGGTGTGGTGGTGAATACTTATATTCCCAATACTGGGAAGTTGGAAACAGGAAGAGCTCCAGGGCCTGCTGGCCATTAAATCTAGATGAATCCATGAGCTCTGTGTTTATGGAGAGACCTTGCCTCAAAACGTGAAGTAGAAAGTAACTGCGGATGATACTACCCCAGCCTCTGGTCTCCACAGATGTGCATACACATGCACACACCAAGAAAAACAAAAAGGCTATCTGTCAACTTCAAGTGTGGACATACTTATAAAAACAAAAGCCCACAGTAGAGTTACTCTTCCCCTCAAAGGAAGATCATCACTGGCCCCAAAGAATACCACAGCATTAAGATCCCCAAGGATCATAATTGCATGATTTCAACAAATGACCAATGAACTTGGAGCAACCCCGTGACCATATAGACAGTAAGCACCTCGGGCAAAGAAAACCTAAGTTTGCAGAACAATCAAAGTAAATGCCTGGGCATCTAACTAAAGACAGGCAAGCCAAGACCCCTTGCTAACTTTCCCTTCTAGGTATGGGTAAAGTCCGCAGCCTTGACCCTCATATGAGGTACAAATCTCTTGTACTAATACACTTGAAAGCCAAGGTGTCAGAACCTTTAACTAGCAACCGTGAATAGAGGAGTCTTCATAATCAAGGTCATGTAGGTGTGTCCAATAACCTTTCTTCTTTGGTAGCACTGGCCTTGGCCTCAGCAAACAGAATGAATTGGGTGTTGGAAGGGCAGTCTTAGGAAACCAGACAGTGTGCTGAGGTAAGAATCCAAGGTTCCTAACACTGGATATTCTCCCGATAATGATAAGATAAAACCATCTCGCTGGAGTCTTGAGGGAATGAGGTAATCAAACTTATGCTATGGTCTATTATGCATAGAATGATGAGCAGATGTTTTCCTTCCCCTCTGAGGAGCCAGCAGGTGGGAGAGGGCACATGCTGTGGCATGGAAGTGTTCAGCAGCATTTCTGGAACTCTTAACTGCATCAGCCTTCCCTACGGAGTCAGTCTCCTGCAGCAGGGCCAGGAATTAGCTTTTTGTTGTTGTTGTTGTTGTTGTTGTTGTTGTTGTTTTCTTTTTTAAACAAGTATTGAAAGTGAGTCAAACAAAAGTGGTGTGTGAAGCACAGAGCATATAAATAAACCCCAAGGAAGAACTTCATTGAAGCTGGAAGAAGACGATGGTAGGATTTCCTGAGTCTTAGAGACTTCTATAGATAGGATGCAGGTGCTTTCCTGGGGCCTAGACAGTAGATACAAAGGTCTGGAAACAGGAGGAAGGGGATTTTGAGGGAAAGAAGCTCTTGTCAGGTGTCTGTTTGTCGATTAGGGTGAAACTCAATTGGTTACATTACTGGGACGCTAATAAATCGACTTAAAGAGGAAACTATATTCGGGCTGGCAGGTTCAAATGTCACTTGACTTCAATGTGGAGCAGACAATGAGACAGGACATCGTAAAAGGAGCTTGTGGTTGGGCAAATCTGCTCACTTCATATCAGCCAGGAAGCACAGCGGGGGGCGGGGGAAGGACAGTGGGAGAGAAGAGAAAGGGAGATGGGAAAATGGAGAGTGAAAATGAATGGGGGGAGGGGAGGAATGTCCCAGTAACCTACTTTCTCTAACTTGACCCTTTCTCCTAAAGTTTCCACCTCTGCCCAATGCCCATCAGTCTGTGGCTCCATCAACGGAGGAAACCACCACTGATGCGCACAGAGCCCTCTAGATCCAAGCACCTTCTAATGAATGGCCCCACCCCTGGTCACCTTTGTCCTGGAAAGGACATCTTCCACAGATAAGCTTTAGGGGGACATTTAGAATCGAAACCTTAACAGCAACCCAGCCTCATGTGACCTGTGTTGTGTTGTGTTTTGTTTTGCTTTGCTTTGTTTTGTTTGTTTTATTCTCTCACATACATCTTAACAGCGCAAAGTTCCTCCTGGTGTTTTTTTTTTTTTTTTTTTTTTTTTTTTTTTCTTAAAAGATGAGACTTGTGTGCAGTGGGGTCATAGCCTTGGTAGTTCGGAGCACATTTTACTCTACCAGAGCATCTGAGGCGGGTTCCCAGATCCTGTCAGCGGGAGTATAACCAGCTGTAACTTCAGTTCTAAGGGATCTGGGACCTTCTTATGGTCTCTACACATATAGCTTACATACATACATACACACACACACACACACACACACACAATGGGAAGGGGGAGGCAGAGGCAGAGAATAAACTGACTTATAAAAAGGTGAAATACGTGGTCATTTCTGTTAAAGAGGTTACAGTGATTGCTGCTTTTTTTAAAATTTAAAACTGAGAATAGTACACTTGAATATTCTACAAAAGGGTAAAAGTGAAAATATTTAAAAACCTTCTTTAGCTGAAGAATGATCTTATGAAGAGTTATCAGATAACAAGCTATTCTGCTCAGCTGGATGCCACTCAAGCAAACACAAGCACTTCTATGTGGGCAGCGTCTGAGAAGTCAGACTTAGCCTTCCTCACTTACTGCGCTAGGTCGTTAGTGCAGAGATGGATGAGCCTGGCTCCAGTCTGTATGGTAGTCAGTGTAATGGAAGCCTGGAGCTGATCTCCCAGGTCTTAGCTGAATGCCCTTCCCAGTCAGCAGTCTATCCCTGTAATTTTTATACCCAGCAAAAGCGCCCCTCTGTCTGCCTCAAAACCCACCTCCTTCTGTTTCCAGATCTTTGTACATGTCTTAGAAAGGCATCTCGGTTCTACTTCCAACGGCCCCTGGGGCTCAGCAAATCCTACCACGGTATCATTCCAACCTCCAGGAAGATCTTTCTGTTGTGCATTTGATGAAGTGGACCAAGTCCACATCCACAGAAGGAAAACAACTAGTTTAACCTAGTCAAGACAGCCCCTCTACCTTCACCCCAGCTAACTAGGTACAGTCAATCAGATCTACGCTGCTGTGTGTGGACAGTTCTTCAGTCTGAAATAGTTGATTTGGAAGTGACCTTAGACTTGGGAAGGAACCTGGCTACACAGAAGGGTGCTCCACTCCTCTGAGAGAGTCAACAAATAAGAAGTAGTTCCACATTTAGATTAAATGTCTTAAATTTTACTACATAACACTACTTGCCACTAATATATCAAGTCAGCCAGTACTGTATTTTAAAAATCCCTCGAGCGAGGTATGGTGGCACACATTTTTACTCCCAGGCAGAGGCAGATGGATGGCTGTCAGTTCGAGTTCAGCCTGCTCTCCATAGTGAGTTTCAGGACAGCCAGGGCTACACAGAGAGACCCTGTCTCAAAAATCAAAAAATGAAAAAATTAATTAACTTAAAAATAAATAAAAAATCCCTTGAAATTATTAGGGTTTATGTTGCTGGTATAGTCTCTGAAGCTTGCCTCTGAAAACATTGAGCTTTTTCAAGACTGAACAGGCTCTATTATATTAGNTCATGAGATGTCTGTTGCATATTACTTTGAATACAAATATCTTACCTATCAAAAATGAATCTCATGTTAAATGAGTTTGGAAGTACTATATCCCTACTTTCTACTTCTGCACTTAACATAGCTTAATGTGCCCTGCTTTATTGTGTTATATCTGCCTGCTAAAATAAGAATTGAACAGAAGCTAATATCATCTTTAATATTAGGAAATAAGTGGATTAAGACATTATAGAATTAAATAATTTTCAAATGTT
>NC_034608.1:50398516-50408188 GCF_900095145.1 Mus pahari
TTGGAAGGGCTGGGTTAGAATCTGGCTGGCAGAATCTTTGGAAAAGTTTTATATACAGATATTTGTATTATTAAATTTGGAGCCATAGTCAGAAGACTCAGATCATAATTGGCTTGTTTTTCTATTTCCTTAACTATTGTAATTTCCACTTTTATAATAATTTTGATTTGAAAAATAAATTTATTTATTTTTTTAACAGTCAAAAAAAAAAAAAGAAGAAGAAGTAGTTCCAGCAAAGGTCTGTGCTGACTGCCAATACATGTCGGGGTCAGAGAGGATTGAGGGCATTCACCTTCAGCCTGTCCTCCAGAAGAAATTAATAATAATTACTAGAAAAAAAATGGCATTGTCCAGAGTTTCAACTTCCCATTCCATTTTATATATACCACATGTAACATTCTATCTAAACCTACAAGGTATAAAAAAAAATTGTTTATACATTGGGGAAAAAAACCTCACCAATGGGAATCCACATCCCAAATATTGAAATTTTTAAAACCAAAGTTTAAACTAGTATGGCTGATGTGTCAACTTAACCAGACAAGAGGGAAGATATTGTAACTGCAAACTAGCTCGGATCAAATAGAATTTTGAAACTGAACAGTGAAGATTAGATCATAAGCCAAACTCTACAAACCTGAGTAAAATTACCTTCCAGGGGTGAAAATTCAATAAACCCACATTCAAACAAAACTGAGACTCATCCACCGACACATATGACGGAAGGGGAATTGAGCGAGACCTTAGGATGCTTTAGTAAACCATAAAACAAATAGGGTAATAGATTTAGCCATGAATATTTAAGTAGTTATAACAAACTTTCCCTGGCTAAATATTCCACATAAGAATTGAAAAACTAGGAAAATAAACATAAATAAAACTTAACTCTTTCCATAAATTAAATATAAAGACATAGGCGGTTTCACTAATATGGTGATTGTCAACTTGGCTGGGCCACAGAGCCCAGATATTGGGTCAAACATTATTCCGGCTGGCTTTGTGAGTGTTTTTAGATACGATTACTATTTAAGTCCAATGACTATAGGAGAGAATCCTTACAGCGCGCTAGAGGGCGCTGTGCAGTTGGTGGCCTTTGTGTTTGAACATGGCATGTTACTTCCCGTTCCTGTTACTGCGATAGAATGCCATCATGCCCTGATGACAGCGATGTGGAGGAGTTCATTGCACACAGTTGCAAGGTGCAGTCCATTGTGAGAATGAGGAACCATGACGACAGGCGTGGGAGGCAGCTACTCGCTTCATGGAGCAGCCACAATCGGGGAAACAAAGAGCGATGAATTCTACTCCTCAGTGGCTTTCAAT
Source organism: Mus pahari (assembly GCF_900095145.1). NCBI lineage: Eukaryota > Metazoa > Chordata > Mammalia > Rodentia > Muridae > Mus > Mus pahari. The sequence goes on from NC_034608.1 coordinate 50,399,840, forward strand.
ATTTTATTCAGTCTAGGAGCCCAGTCCCTGGAATGGTGCCCCCCACAATTAAAGTGGGTCTTCCCACCTCCATTAACTTAATCTAGATAATCCCTTGCAGGTGCACCAGGCTGACCTTGAACTCACAGGGATCTGCCTGCCTTTGCCTCTCAACTGCTGGGATTGAAGACGTGCCCTACCACAGCCTGGTCTTAAGCAGATATTTCTAATTCACATATAAACGCAGGGATTGATTGATTGATTGATTGATTGATTGATTGATTTGGTTGGTTTGGGGCTTTTGTATGTTTGTTTTGGTTTTTGTTTGTTTGTTGCTATTAAGGCAACTAGAAATAATAATAAAAAATTTTTTCTTTCTTCAGGCTTCTTCAACTCCCTAGTACTTAGCACTGAAGTAACAGTGAAATGTGAGCCACACCGAGTTGTTCAGCCCCTACACAGCATCATACCTTGTCACGCCTGATCTCTGAACGGCGTTATTCCCAGCATTTTCTTTTTTTAAGAAAAAAAGAAAAAATGCTTTTGAGACTCTATGCATTCCCAGTGATGACCTAAAACATGGGCCTTTGTAAACAGCAGCCTTTCTGCACACTTCAAAATCGCCATCACCTTCGTCTTCACTTGTGCCTACTAAAAACCAGGGCCCTGGACACATGTATCCTTTGATTAGCACTAGAGATATAAGTACGAATTAGTGATGTCACTTTTCTCATGATGAAGAACCCCAAATGTAGATAGGGGGAGCAGTGCCCAGGAACACACTAGTTCTGGTCTAATGTTGACAGCAATCTGAGCCCTGAGTCTGCCCTTCAACTTCTCCCCTCTCTCCAAAACTAAGACTCTCAAAAGAATATGGACCCTCAAAAGGAAAAATAACTTATCTTGCTGAAGTACAGCATTGGACCACTCCGGTTATTTTAGCACTTTTCTAAGTTAATCTTTATAGATTACTGTCTCAACTCAAGGGTATTAAAGAAATGAGGGCTAAAAAGACAGTGTGTTTATGATATACGGTATATATCAAAAATTTTATACCCAAATTAATTGTTCAATAAAAAGGTAACTCCTTAAAGATTTTATCCTCTCACTCTCTGGCATCTATAACAATTTCCTCCCTCTGTTAGAAAAAAGAAAAGAAAAACAAAATTTTGTGGCGTAGTTTGTGTATTTCTGTGAACAGGGCCTGCCATCTAGTGGCTAACATAGGAACTTCAGCGACAGAACAGTACGCAGTTGTTAATTGCAACTTTTTCTTCCAGGCCGAGAAATTATTTCCAGAAAACTTTATCCTACAATATGCTTCCCTTCAGCTTTCTCGGCTGAGGAGAATGGAGAAGGCAGATGAATGGTGAGATGGTAGGTACAACTATAGGGAAAGGATGAATGGGCCACGTCATCTTCCTTCTCTGCCGGGTGCCTCTAGGCACCAAGGTCTCTCAAAATTACCCACCTGCCACCTTCCTCCACCATCTCAGCTCTATGGGACAGTGTCTTCCTCTCAGCCCGTTCCTGGTCCTTAAAAGCACACAGGGCACATAAGCTCCCACATTCATCTTCCCCAAACTTTCCTTCTGTGGTACGTGTTCCCCAGCAATGTGTTCCATCTTCTGGTCGGACACGTGGTCCAGACATGGAAGCCCACGGTGCACATATCCAACAATCTTAAGTCCATCCCACATGACCCCTTGAAGGCGACTCCTGGATTTCTGTTTCTCACTGTGGCCCTGTCACTACAGCCCTAATTTATTTTTCTGTCCCCCTCTTTTCCCGTCTGCATTCCTCCACACTATTCCGTGGTTTTTGGTTTTTGTTTTTTTTTTTTTTTTTTGCATATATTTTTAAAATGTATTCTTTCTGTCTCTCTTGTTCTCTTATTTGTTCTGTGTGTGTGTATCTGTCTCTCCATCTCTGTATATGTTTCCTCCCTCTCCTTCCCCCTCCCCCTCTCTCTTTCCCTCTTCTCCTCTCCTTCCCCCTCCCCTCTCCCCTCTCTCCCTCTCTCCCTCCTCCTCCCCGCTCCTCCTCCCTCTCTCCCTCTCTCCCTCTCTCTCTTTCTCTGTGTTATGTATCCCACATCACACATGTGCAGGTCAGAGGACGCTGGAGTCAGTCAGTCACCTCCTTCCACATGTATGAGGGAGACTGATCTCGGTTCACCAGGTTTGCGGCAGGTGACTTCCAGATGAGTCATGTTGGCCACTCTCTTTCAGTAATTTAGCATTGTTAGTAAGCTATGTTAGACAATGGCACTTGGCATAATTTGAGGTAGAAAATAAAATATTCCTTACCACAAACGCAAGTTGGACCAAAGATCGGAATGAAACCATAGATGTGAATATTCATAAGGTGAACCTGTGTCTGTCTATGGGCAATGTGTGTAAACACAGATACATGAGGAAGGGGCACTCTAGAATAATATAAATACTGAAGCTAAAAAGTGAATATAATTTGACAAGAAGACACTTTTCAAATCTAATAAGTAATATAATAAAGATATTTGAGTAATTTCTTGGTCAAAAAAATCAGGGTTTTGGCATATTTTTGCCCTCTGGTTTTGGCATGTTTTTAATAAATGCAAATATATGACCATGAGAAAAGTCAGAACTCTAAGATGTCAGTGAAACTCTACCACCCAAATGGATGATGACTCCTCAAGTTGTCATTAAGCAATAACTGGATTGTGTTACAACTGCTTCTTCAGGGCTAGAGAGATGGCTCAGTGGTTAAGAGCACTGGCTGTTCTTCCAGAGGTCCTGAGTTCAATTCCCAGCAACCACATGGTGGCTCACAACCATCTGTATTGGGATCCAATGTCCTCTTCTGTTGTGTCTGAAGACAGCATCCATGTACTCATATAAAATAAATAAACATTTTTTTTAAAAAAAAATGTTTTTTCAGACCTCCTTCCATTAGGGCCCTGTGTTTTCATTGAGATGTGTGAATGGTAGAAACATCTTTCCACCAACTTTGAACAGGGCCAACAGAGCAGTTTGTCTGCCACTGAAGTACCAAGAATAAGAACTGGTCCTTATCCACTAGAAAGACGCCTGTCTCCATCTTATGCCCAGATCCATAAGAGTGGGGTCACTTAAAGCTGACCGCCCTGTTTTCTAATAGCATTAGAGAACAACTATCAGGCAGAGAGCAAACGACTTGGGGGGTGCGGTACTTCCTCTTCTCACACCTGCTCAGGCCCTGCTTTAAGAACAAAGGTAACAGTTGGTCGGTTGAGCTGTACTTTCTTGGGGGTAGAGCTGGGGTGGGGGAGAACTGTAAAAAGCAAGGCCAGGGTCCTGACCTGACCCTGCGTTATTTTTGCAGAAAGTCTCATGACACAGAACCAAACCGTCAACATTTTTTATGAGGGGGGTTCCCGCTGTGTAGCCCAGGCTGGCCCCACACATGCACTCCTCCTTCCTCGGCTCCCAAGGGCTGAAGTCGGACATGGACCCCCACAGCTGGCTGGACGGTTAGCTGTAACACCCACTTCTGCACAACCCATGGCGGTCATAGCAGAGATCCAACCTGACTCGACTGTACACTACGTGAACACGGCGAAGTTGGAGAGCCACGGAGACAGACAAGGGAAACCTACTGCTACCCAACACTGAGACGCACAGAGTCTAATAGGATGGTGTGTGGAAGCAGGAACACAAAACTCACTCCCTGTCTAAACATTAGCAGACTAGACCTTCCTGACAGAAAGCTGGGCACAGCCTACATATTAGCCCCCTAAAAGGAACAAACATGGGCAGAAAGTCCCTTTATAACAGCAAAAATAAACATGGCTTCCCCTTACCATGCACATCAAAAATACTTCTTTATTTATATACACTGTACTGGTTAGATTTTTTTCTTTTTTGTCAACTTGACATAAGTTAGGATCACCTGGGCAAAGGAATTTATATTTATGAGAAAATGTTCCTGAAAGATTGGCCTATCGGCAAGTCTTGGGTATTTTCTTGATTGATGGATATAGTGATTGGTTGATACAGTGATTGATTGATATAGGGAGACCAAGCTTATTGTGACAGTGCCACATCTGGGCAGGTGGTCCTGGGCCACTGGAAAGCAAGCTGAGAAAGCCATGAGGAGCAAGCCAGTAAGCGGTGTTCCTCCATGGCCTCTGCTTCGGTTCTTGCCTCCACGTTCCTCCCTTGGTTTCCCTCAGTGGCCTAGGATCTGGAATATGTAAGACAAAGGAACCTTTTCCTTCCCCAGTTTGCTCTTGGCCGTGGTGTTTATCCCAGCAATAGCAATCAAACTAAGACACACATGGCCTTTAATGTTATCCTGGAGCCCTAACAACTCAGTCTGCTGTGAGCAGAAGGTATGGCTGCCTCTCTCCGGGGAAGAGATGTGGGGTATCGGGAAGTCTGGCTGCCTTTTTCATGAGAGCTACATCTATATTTATTATTGTGTCTTCTATATACTTCTTGGGCTTATGTGGATAATATTTTTATGCCTAAAGGCTCTGAAAGAGCTGAAACTGAACATTTACTAGAATAACTTCGAGATCAAACTACACCCTGAGCCAACATTCGCCCTTATCTATTTTCCAGCTGAAATTATGCCCAGTCATACAGTGTAATATACCTCAGAAAAAATGTGCAAGGAACACAAAGGACATTTCTGAATCCCCAAATCCTTCGGCAGCAATATAAAAATCCACCAAACTGCAAAAGTATGAATAGTAATTGTCTGGGGAAAAATTAGACTCCGGAAATAAAATCCTCTTCTATAACACAGCGGAATAGCTGATCCCAAACTGTCAAACCCCTCCAAAATTCTCACATTCCTTAGTTTTTGACAGAGAGTTTCATGTAAATACTAGATGAAGTCCAGCCCCTCTTCAGTAGTCTCATTATGAAATTCCAAGAATAAGCTAGTCATTACATCCGAGTTAAATTACCAAGGCTCTGCTGACACCAGTCAGAATTCATCCCACATAAGAAAAAGGTACCAAGCTGAGCGTGGTGGCACACACCTTTAATCCCAGCACTCGGGAGGCAGAGGCAGGCGAATTTCTGAGTTCAAGGCCAGCCTGGTCTACAGAGTGAGTTCCAGGACAGTCAGGGCTACACAGAGAAACCCTGTCTCAAAAAAAAGAAAGAAAGAAAGAAAGAAAGAAAGAAAGAAAGAAAGAAAGAAAGAGAGAAAGAGAGAAAGAGAGAAAGAGAGAAAGAGAGAAAGAGAGAAAGAGAGAAAGAGAGAAAGAGAGAAAGAGAGAAAGAAAGAAAGAAAGAAAGAAAGAAAGAAAGAAAGAAAGAAAGAAAGAAAGAAAGAAAGAAAGAAAGAAAGAGAAAAAGAAAAAGTTACCATCCTGGGTACACGTCAAAAATACGAAGGGCCAGCCATCCTTAAAGGTACCCCAAACAAATTAATTACCTTTTCAAAATGGCCTTGTTGGTCATCAATGGGAGGAGAGGCCCTTGGTCCTGTGAAGGCTGTATGTCAGTGTAGGGAAATGCCAAGGCCAGGAAGCAGATGTGGGTGGGTTGGTGAGCAGGGGGGAAGGGGGAGGGAATAGGGGGTTTTCAGAGGTAAAACCAGGAAGGGGTACAGCATCTAAAATGTAGATAAAGTACATATCTAATAAAAAATAAAAATAAAATCATTCTGAATCATGATAGGCAAAATACAGCATCAAAAAGCTAACGGTAACCATGCAAACAGGCACGCATCTATAATCCCAATGTATGGATGATCATGAGTGCAAGCCCATGCTGCGAGAGGAGACCTTGCCTAAAGAGAAACAGATGAAAACGCGAACGTGTGACTACACATTGCCTTTGCCAAGAAAAACGCCAAGTATATCGTACACTCTCCTAGATGGAATTCTTTCTGTCTTAGAGCAAAAGATGGGAATTTTTAGCGGGAGATGTTCCCAGTTCTCTGGGCTCACCCTCCTCCCCAGCATCCACCCTACAGAGCACAAAGGCCTTAATGTTCCGTTTCCTTCTGACCTTCTATCCCTTATATCTTTTTATCTAACATTCAAAAAAAAAATCAAACAAATAACAATGACATTTGTAAACTGGTTGTTCTCAGCGATAATCTATTATCAGTCACAAGGTTTTCCTTCTTTCCTGGCTGTTTTTGGTTTGTTTGCCTGCTTGTTTGTTGTTTTGCTGTGTTGTTGTTGTTGTTAACTTGACATGAGTTATAGTCATTTGTGAAGAGAGATTCTCAGTTGAGAAAAGGCCTCCATCCGATTGGCCTACAGGCAAGTCTTTCTAGCATCGTCTTAATTGATGATTGGTGTGAGGGGTTGGCACAGCCCACTGTGGGTGGTGCCAACCCTAGGAAGGTGGTCCTGAATTGTCTAAGAAAGCAGGCTGAACAGTTACGGAGAACAAGCGAGTAAGTGCTGTTCCTCCATGACCTCTGACTCGGTTCCTGCATCCAGGTTCCTCCCTTGAGTTCCACCTGCCTTGGCTCCTCTTCAGGACGGACTACAACTGTAAACTGTATGCTGAAATAAACCCTTTCCTCTGGGAATTACAGGAACAGAGAGCAAACCAGGACACCTTTCAAGCCCCGTCCCTAAGGGAATGGGACGTATCCCATCTATGTCTAACTCAGCCCTAAGATCCTGACTTTCTCCCCTAAGAAAATCTTCCTTCCCTTGCCCAGTTAGCAGCCTTTCCTATTTTTTTTTTCTTTTCTGTATATCTCAGCTGTTCATAGTGTCAGGTCAAGCCTAAAACCTAATCTTTAAATCCTTCTGCTCTTCCTTGAGTTTTGAAACAAATCTGATAGAGGTATCTATATTCCACATATGTGCCTATGGTGGTTCAAAAAAAAGAAAAATGGCCCCCAAGGGCTCATATACTCAGTCAATGCTCAGTCAATGCTCAGTCAAGAAATGACATTACTTGAGAAGGATTAGGAGGTATAGACTTTTTGGAGTAGGTGTGGCCTTGTTGGAGAAAGTATGCAATTAGGAGTGTGGGCTTTGAGATTTTAAAAGCCCAAGCAGGCACAGTCTCCGTCTGTCTCTCTCTGTGTGTCTCTGTCTTTGTACCACCACCTATCTATCTATCTATCTATCTATCTATCTATCTATCTATCTATCTATCTATCTCTATCATCTATCTATCGATCGATCTATCGATCTATCGATCTATCTCTCTATCTATCTATCTATCTATCTGTCTGTCTGTCTACCTATCTATATGCCTACCTGAAGATCAGCTCTCACTATGTCACCAGTACCACACCTGCCATGCCTGCCATGGCTGCCACCGACTCCCTGCCACGGTGCTAATGGACTAAGCCACTGAGACTGTAAGCAAGCCCCCGATGAAATGCTTTCTTTTATAAAGCTAGCCTTGGTCATGGTGTTTCTTCACCCCAACAGAACACTTAGAAAGGCTCTTTCGATTTCCTTGCAAACGTCGAGGTTCAGAATTGTTCCAATCAACTTACTTCTCAACTCAGCTTTAAAGATGAGGTGATCAGAAAACTTCAATGACCTCTAGTGACTGCTGACTTCTTAACGCTTTATATAAAGTATGTTTAGAGGACATGAGTAACAGAAATTAATAAAGGCGTGTGGGTTATATGAGAACTAATTTTTGTATGGAAAAAAATTGGGGGTGGTATTTTGTTTGAAAGTTTTTTTGCTGGCTGGTTGGTTGGGTGGGTGGTTGGTTGGTTGGTTGGTTGGGTGGTTGGGTGGTTGGTTGGTTGGGTGGGTGGGTGGGTGGAGGGACTATTTGTTTGTATTAAGGTTTGGTTTGGTTTTTGAGACAGTGTCTCATGCACTTCAACCGGGCTTCAAACTCACTTTCTAGCCAAGTCTGTCCTTAATGTCTTGATCCTCCTGCCTCAGCCCTCTCAAGTGCTGGAATTGATAGATTTATAGGTATATACTTCCATGGCCAGCTCAAGGGGTGTGTGTGTCAAGATCCATTTTTGGGGTGTGTGTGTGTGTATGTGTGTGTGTGTGTGTGTGTGTGTGTGTGTGTGTGATGTCTTTATTTCCTAGAAGTACAATTTATTCCTTAAGAATGTAAGAATTCTCTATCCTCAAACGTAGAGTCAGTATCATTCCCCCAACCTTGCTTTTGATTGCTATCTTTGAGCATGGTTCTTCTCATATAGAAATGGCTCAGCTACCTAAGGGTTACTCATATGCCTCCTAAAAAAAAAAAATCACAAAAATTCAACCTTGTGTTGGTTAGCCTTATGTTACTTTAACAAAATGTCTGTGATGAATTACTTCTCTCTCTCTCTCTCTCTCTCTCTCTCTCTCTCTCTCTCTCTCTCTCTCTCTGTGTGTGTGTGTGTGTGTGTGTGTGTGTGTGTGTGTGGGCCAGATGACCCCTACAGTTTGGATATGAA
>NC_034608.1:50408239-50411566 GCF_900095145.1 Mus pahari
TGTGTGTGTGTGTGTGTGTGTGTGTGTCAGGCCCACACTACATAACCCAGGATAGGTACAAACCCATAATTCTCCTGTCTCATCCTCCACCGTGCTGCAATTACAAGCAGGTGCTACCACACTATACAATAATCAACTTTTGGGGGAGGGACTCACAGTTCTGAGTATTGTGTTGCATGGTCTACTGGACCTGTTGGTCATGTGAGAATCTTAGAACATAATAAGCTGCCTACCTTAAACATCTTGCTCCCGGATGCAAACAGGGAGAGGGCAAGAGGCCAGTGTCCCACAATCTTCCTTGAGGGAATGCCCCAATCATGGAAGATCTCTCACCATACTTCACCTCTTTAAGGTTTCCACCACCTTCTAACAGCACTAAAGTCAGTGCAAAGCCTTTAGCAGCTGGACCTTTGGTAGATGTTCCAGATCTAAACACAAACAGTAAGGCAGTAACTTTCATAACTGCTTTTCAGTCTTGGGATCATTCTCATCATTGGATCAGGTATCTTTGCTCCCATCATGTCCCGCCACAGTTCAGCCCACAGGGCGTAACTTCATATAGCCAGATCGTTTCTATATGGTCCACAAATCAACTCATTAGTATCTTCATGTCACCTCAAGCCACACTGAGACTTTGGACTTCCTAAGCATAACAAAGGTAACCGCCCCGCCCCTCAGGGAAGGAAAACCTTTAATCCTGCTCATGACAACACTGCCATAGCTTAAAATGCTGTGGTCTGGGGAAATAAAGAGAAGGCATCCCTTGAGATTGACGTTAAGTGGCTGATGGAACTGTGCTTTAGGTATCACAGACTTGGACATAAAACACTGGTACCATCAAGTAACGCCTGATGCCTTCTTTTTAATGTGGCCTCAGAAGTACATTACATCCTTTACCAACTACAAAAGGAGTACCACAATAGATGTCATTCTTGTAGTAAAATGTATATAAATCAACTTCCAAATAACTAAACCTTAGGGAGTCTCACAAGAGTTTGCTTTTTGTAAAGACCTAAACTTCTGTGATATAATCAGAGAACCCTAACAGACCGTTGGTACATTTGCTTATTTATTTACTAAGTGGTTTTGTTGTTTTGTTTCGTTGTTTTTTGGGTTGTTTTTTGGTTTGTTTGGTTTTTTTTTTTTTTGTTTGTTTTTTGTTTTTTTTTAGTGAAACATGATTATCTCACTTTAAAAAATAAAATAAAAACTGAGCGTCGATCGGGATCTTTAACAACAAAAGAAAAATCCACATTAGCTTTGAATTAATCCCAGAGAAATTTTTGATTTTTTTTTAAAGATGTTTTAAGACCCCCGACCCTCAGTCAGTGGTGCTTGGTTCGAGGTCCCCCTCCACCACCACCCCCAATGAGACACCAAGACGCAGATGGATGTAAAAGCAAGAGGTTTATTTTCCAGTGCATCGGAGAGTCGACCTTCAATTAGTCCCTCAAGGGGAGTGACTAGGGATGTGTTTGGTGGAGGCACAGTATGATTCAGGGAAGGGGGTGCCTCTGCAGGCCCATGCTGAGGAATCCCTTCCCCCCTGGGGGACCAGCCACAGATGAGTATAGTATAGAATAAAGTTTATTTAGGGCATGGGGAGGGGAGTTGAGGGGGTAGTAGAGACAAAGAAAGGGAGGGGGACGGAGGGAGGGAGGGGAAGAGGTTGGCCATGAACTTGTAGAGAGAGGGAGGGAGGGGAATGGGGAAAGAAGGGACAGAGTGGGAAGAGGGTAAGAGATCAAGAGAAGAGAGAGTGAGGCGGGGCAAGCAGTCCCTTTTATAGAGAATCAGGCATACCTGGCTGTTGCCAGGTAACTGTGGGGCGGAGCCTAGAAGAAATGCTAACTCCATCTGTTGCTACCAAAAGTGGGAAAGGGGACCTTCGATCGCCTATTTTCTTGTTACTTTGTGTAGTCTCTTTAAGAGAAGCTCCTTGGAAATTTTGTCCAGCACAGGCCTTTTCGAATGTGGATGTTATTTTGAACTATTTTAGATCACTGCCATGAGAGACAAGCTATTGCTTTGTTATTGCTAACTGCTGCTGCTGCTGCTCTGAACAGGATAGCTGGAGGTGACCTCAAGCCACACGTTGTTACAGACCATAAAGTCTAACTCTTCAAGGTGACGTTCACACCAAAACCCGAAAGCAGATGGCCCCCGGGAGCATTACATCTGGTAGAGGCTTTGCTAGTAAATCAATTCAGAAACTAAACTGTAGGTCCAAGGAGAAAAAAAGTCCCAAAGCCCTTGGGAAATGACCCTTCTGGTGATCCAGAGAGGTGCATTGAAGAAGGAGTTTATTCTGTAGACAGGCTCTCCTCTCTTCCGTTCTTTGTGGACTTTACTCCGGGACTGAGCAATGGAAGACTGGACTGAGGCAAGCCGACTGTGGAACAATGGGTGGGTTGGAAAGATGCAGAAGCTGGCTACCTCCCAAGACCTGGAAGAAAATTAGACCAGCTACTTAAGAGTCCTGGCGAACAGGACAAATCCATGCACAACCTCCCGAGAAACAAGACTTAAACAAGCAGAGGGCTGCTTCTCCCCCAGGAAGTGGGAGCCCGCTGAAAAGAGTGAGTGATTTGGAAACAAAGTTGGATTTTGCTTGGAGCCAGGAGGGTACTGTGGTCCCTCAGGAAAGTTTAAATTTCTTCCTGGGAAGGAGGAATGAGTCATTCATTTTCACAGTTCCAGCACATGCAAAACACTGGCAGGCACCATTTACCATGACAAAAGGCAGAAAATACCAGGCTAATTACAGCCCCCAGAGAGAGCAAGGACCAGCTCTTCCCTGCCTTTACCAGTGTGAGTCACACCATAAACCTATGGCTGTGGTCAATGTGGGGAGCAGCAAGGCAGCCCCAGACATTGCATCTGGGGTCCTCAATAGAGGAGCTAGAGAAAGGACCCAAGGAGCTGAAGGAGCTTGCAACCCCATAGGAGGAACAACAATATGAACCAACCAGTACCCCCAGAGCTCCCAGGGACTAAACCACCAACCAAAGAGTACATACACATGGTGGGACTCATGGCTCCAGCTGCATATATAGGAGATCATGGCCTTGTTGGACATCAATGAGAAGAGAGGCCCTTGGTCCTGAGAAGGCCCGTTTCCTCAGTGTAGGGGAATGCCAGGACAGTGAAGAGGGAGTGGGTGGGTTGCTGAGTGGGGGGGGATGGGAAAGGGGGTTTTCAGAGGGGAAACCAGGAAAGGGGAATACATTTGAAATGTAAATAAAGAAAAAAAGGAGAAGAAGAAGAAGAAGAAGAAGAAGAAGAAGAAGAAGAAGAAGAAGAAGAAGAAGAAGAAGAAGAAGAAGA
>NC_034608.1:50412381-50422656 GCF_900095145.1 Mus pahari
TCTCTCTGACACTATCATCTAACCTCTCACAACACTAAAAAACAAGGTACCAGCCGGGCGTGGTGGTGCACACCTTTAATCCCAGCACCTGGGAGGCAGAGGCAGGCAAATTTCTGAGTTCGAGGCCAGCCTGGTCTACAGAGTGAGTTCCAGGACATCCAGGGCTACACAGAAATACCATGTCTCAGAAAAAAAAAAAAACAAAAAAACAAGGTACCGTCCTAGTTTCTTGCCCTGAACCTGTTCTTTAAGACCTAACATTTATAACACTTTCAATATCTGAAACCTGTTGTTAGAATAGCAAGAAATGCCCAGTAAGGAAAAACCCTGTAAGGATTAAAAGAATGAAATGTCTGTCCTGGTGGAGACCTAACATTCCAGTTGGGTGGACCAGTCTGCTGACCAAAATTCCCCCTCTCAGGAAGTAAGAACCACCCCTAGGAAGGCAGGCTCGCTCTAAGAGATGCTAAAGAAATAGGTGGGATAACTATTCCGTTAATAAAATACTGAACTTTCCTTCCCAGAAATCCCTCCTCCTACCAAAGTTCCTACAGAATAAGCAGCCATGCACGCGGTTTAGCTGCACTAGTCCACCCTTCTAAGTCCTCGGAAAGTTACAACCTTTTTGTGTCGTTCTGTCCTGTGTGTGTGTGTGTGTGCGCGCGTGTGTGCGCGTGCGTGCGTGCGTGCGCGCGTGCATGTGTGTGCGTGCGTGTGTGCGCGTGTGTGTGTGTGTGTGTGTGTGTGTGTGTGTGTACACGGTATCTCTCCATGCTGTCATGGAAAGAGTGTTGATTTGCCCTCTCTCTCAATCCCCTCCTCCAGGTAGCTGCTGAGATCCACCACTTTCCTGCCAAGGTGGATTTTCTTTTGAATTCTAATAAAATTATCCTCAAGCTGTTTGAGTTCATTCTAAAAACTCCTGTTAATGAGAGCAACAACCCTTAAATAGGACCCCAGTTTCTCCACTGTCCTCTGGTGACCACAAAGGGACTCTCCAAAATTCTAGAAACACAGTCTCACCTAAAACCTCACTGAGAGGGATGTGAGGCCCGAACCCAAGGAACAAAGGGGCTCCCTACCCCCATCTCCTTCCCAAGCAGCACCTGAGAAATGACAGTGCCAACATCCTCTGAGACAGTGATCACTGGTCACTAATACACACTATGGTCATACAGCAGGTATACTGTTAGCACTATAACAGGAAACCAACCTCTTTGTAACTCATTCCCATGCCCTGACTTGCCATGGCTGCTTAAACCAATACACCAGCTTCCAGCTCTGTCAACATTTCCAGCCCTGTTGTTTCTCTCTTAGACTCTAGTAAGGCTGTCCTCACACTTTGTTTGAGTTAGGGTTACTACTGCTGTGGGGAAACACCATCCCCCAAAGCAATTCCAATGTGCTGTCTTTGCTGGAGCAAATGTTCAACCTCACTACATCAGTGTGCGTTTACATGATCTTTATTCTTATTAGTAAATATAACAGGAGGTGACAGCTCTTGTGTCATAGAGGGGAAATGGTCTCCCTCCAGTGTCCTGCCTGCCTCAGAACTGTGGGTAGTGATATCAGCATTCAGTGGAGAAGGTGGAAGTAGAAGAACAAAGAAATGAACTCTGGGGGATAAAACTCAATGAGATTAAATGATCAAACCAAGAGATCTAGGTAAGAAAGGAAGGGATTGTCCTGAGAGAGACAGAGATTTTTCAGTTTAAAATATCCACTGGCTGAACAACACACTGAGTTTAAAAGTGCATTTAAGTGTATCAATGAGAAATTTCAAAAGACTGGGGATAGAAAAAGTTATCCAAAGCTTCCAGGAAGACAAAATAATTTGATTCAAAGAATCGCTAATGAAGATGGTCTTGGATTTCTTAGGAACATCAGATGACACAAGAGAATGTAGAGTTGCCATCAAACTACTTCTAATCTAGAAAAATATATATGTAATCACATATAAAGTTTTCCAAGTATATGGAATAAATAGACAGACAGACAGACAGACAGATAGATAGATAGATAGATAGATAGATAGATAGATAGATAGATAGATACTAATTTATGTGCTGGAGTCCTGTTCTCCAATGCAGCTATATCTAGAGATGGGGCCTCTAAGGAAGCAAGATTAAATAAGGCCATATATGTGAATCTATGATTTAACATTAGTGTCCATTATAAAGAGACATCAGAGAACCCACTAGAGTACATCTCTCTGCCCCTATGCACCAAGGAGAGGCTCTGAGAGAACATGGAAGGAAAGTGGCCATGTACAAACAAGGAAGACAGCACTTACCAGACACTGAATCGAGCATACCTTGATCTGGGACTTCCCAGCCTACAGATCCATGCCTGTTTTTTGAGCCACCCTATTTGTTGAATTGTGTAATAGCAGGAAAGTATTAATACAATAGTTGAAAATCATTCAAGTGTAGAAATAGAATGAAAATCAAACATGCAAAATACCCAAAACTTTATCTGCCATGCATCCTTTTTACAAAGAAGCTTCTGGGGATGTGCTTATCCAAATATGGGAGCAAGTGAAGAAAGACAAGGGCCTGAACCAGTGCAGGGATGAGGCCAAGGGGATGTCCAGAAGGACGCTAAATGGGAACCAATATAACCAATCCTAAATTATAATACACAGATGGTCCATATAAGGAAGCCAGGACACAAGACAGTGCCATGGAAAAAAGGAAGGACTGATTGGGGGGGGGGGGTGACAAAGGAAAGGAAGGGAGGGGAGGGACACAAGGAGGGAGGGAAGGAGGGATTGAGGGAAGAAGGAAGAAAAAAGAAAGGGAGGGGAGGAGATAACCCAGTATATTTGAATGTATGATGGGGAAGTTTCTATTTCAGAAAGATTTGGTTTCAGACTAGATCAAATAGGTAAGTAAAAAAGTTATAAAACTAAAAACAAATGATATATTTAACCCACGGAAATTTTTTTTTAAAAAATTCAATATACTACACACATTCTTTAACTGTGGATAACATTCACGTGGCTATAAGAAACATAAATATTAGCCTTCGATCAGATATAGGGTTGTTAAAGATCTTTTCCCAATCTGTTGGTTGCCGTTTTGTCCTATTACAGTGTCCTTTACCTCACAGAAGCTTTGCAATTTTATGAGGTTCCACTTGTCAATTCTTGATCTTAGAGCATAAGCTATTAGTGTTCTGTTCAGGAATTTTTCCCCTGTGTCCATGTGCTCGAGGCTCTTCCCCACTTTCTCTTCTATTAGTTTCAGTATATCTGGTTTTATGTGGAGGTCCTTGATCCAGCTGAACTTGAGCTTGTAAAGGAGATAAGAATGGATCGATTTGCATTCTTCTACATGCTAACTGCCAGTTGAACCAGCACCATTTGTTCAAAATGCTGTCTTTTTTTCCACTGGATGGTTTTAGCCCCTTTGTCAAAAATCAAGTTACCATAGGTGTGTGGGTTCCTTTCTGGGTCTTCAATTCTATTCCATTGATCTACCTGCCTATCACTGTACAAATACTATGCGGTTTTCATGCAATCAATATTCAATATATACAAAAAACTCAAGAAGTTAGATTCCAGAGAAACAAATAGCCCTATTAAAAGTGGGGTACAGAGCTAAACAAAGAATTCTCAACTGAGGAATGCCGAATGGCTGAGAAGCACCTAAAGAAATATTCAACATCTTTAGTCATCAGGTAAATGCAAATCAAAACAACCCTGAGATTCCACCTCACACCAGTCAGAATGGCTAAGATCAAAAACTCAGGTGACAGCAGATGCTGGCGAAGATGTGGAGAAAAAAGAACACTCCTCCATTGCTGGTGGGATTGCAAGCTGGTACAACCACTCTGGAAATTTGGTGGTTCCACAGAAAATTGGACATAGTACTAGCTGAGTACCCAGCTATACCACTCCTGGGCATATACCCAGAAGATGCTCCAACATAAAATAAGGACACATACTTCACTATGTTCATAGCAGCCTTATTTATAATAGCCAGAAGCTGGAAAGAACCCAGATGTCCCTCAACAGAGGAATGGATACATAAAATGTGGTACATTTACACAATGGAGTACTCCTCAGCTATTAAAAATGATGAATTCATGAAGTTCTTAGGCAAATGGATGGAACTAGAAAATATCATCCTAAGTGAGGTAACCCAATCACAAAAAAACACACATGGTATGCACTCACTGATAAGTGGATATTACCCCAGAAGTTCGGAATACCCAAGATACAATTCACAGACCACATGAAGCTCAAGAAGGAAGATCAAAGTGTAGATACTTTCATCCTTCTTAGTAGGGGGATCAAAATACCTATGGGAGGAGATACAGAGACAAAGTTTGGAGCAGAAACTGAAGGAAAGGCCATCAGGTGACTATCCCATCTGGGGATCCATCACATATACAGTCACCAAACCCAGACACTATTGTGGATGCCAACAAGTGCTTGCTGACAGGAGCCTAATAGAGCTGTCTCCTGAGAGGCTCTGCCAGTGCCTGACAAATACAGATGTGGATGTTCACAGACATCCATTGGACTAAGCACAGGGTCCCCAATGAAGGAGCTAGAGAAAGGACCCAAGGAGCTGAAGGGGTTTGCAACCCCATAGGAGGAACAACAATATGTACTAACCAGTAACCCCAGAGCTCCCAGGGACTAAGCCACCAACCAAAGAGTACACAAGGAGGAACTCAAGGCTCCAGCTGCATATGTAGCAGAGGATGACCTTGTGGGACATCAATGAGAGGAGAAGCCCTTGGTTCTGTGAAGGCTCGATGCCCCAGTGTAGGGGAATGCCGGGTCGGAGAACTGGGCATGGGTGAGTTAGTGATTTGGGGGATTAGGATGGGGGGTTTCAACGGGAAAATGAGGAAAGGAGATACAATTTGGAATGTAAATAAATAAAGTATCTAATAATAAATAAATAAAGTAAATAAGCACACACACAAAAAAAGAAACATAAATATTGACTTATCAAACATATAATGATAGAAGTGCAATAAGACATTATACCTGTGGAGGAGTGAGAGGTACAAAAGTGTCACATGTTCCAAAGTGGAAGTTGGCATGGCACATGCTGTGGTTTATAAGATATCCTCCATGGAGTCACATATCTGAACACTTGGTTCCTAGCTGGTAGTACTGTTTGGAGAGGAGGTGGGGACTGAATGAAGGATGTAGGTCACTGGATCTGCCCTTAGGGCTCCATCGCCAGACCCAGCTTCCTGTTCACTTCCCCTGATTTCTGAGTCAGAATGCAATGGGACCAGTCACCTGCCTGCTCCTGCCTCTGTGCCTTCCTTGCCTGCTGCATGTCTTCCCCACAATGCTGGACTGCTCCCCTCGGGGACTCTCACAGGCAATTAGCCCTTTCTCCACTAAGTTGCTTCTGTAAAGATATTTTATCACAACCACAAAACAGTAATTAACCCAGTGCCATCAAAAAATACAGAAAAGGCAAGGATATTAAATACAATTTAAATACATTGTATGAAATTCTCAAAGAATGGAAACATTTCTCTTAAGAGAAGAAATACACAAAGAGCTGGAGAAATGGCTCAATGTATGAGCGGGTGGTGTTCTTGCAAAGAGTCTGGGTTCGGTTACCAGCATTCACATGTGAGCTCACAACTGTCTGCAATTCCAGTTTTAGGGGATCCAACTCTCTCTTCTAACCTCTGTGAGCACTAGAAATGTACATGGTGCACATGCATACATGCAGACAAAAAAACTTACACACATAAACTAAAAATAAAATCTTCTTTAGAATACACAAATATGTTATCTACAAGTACGGCAGCGTATAGCAAGGAAAACGGTTAAGAGTCAAAAAGAGAAGTGAAAAGGAAATGGTCTTATCAAATGTTTTCATTACATTCCCTCTTTTACTATTTTAATTTGGTAATTATGATAGAGCACTCAAAAATGATTCCCCCTTGAGAATCTTAAGCATTGTAATAGTGTCTCCTAATCATTAATGCTTTATGACGTAACAGGTTCGCCTAATAGGAACAGCATAGCTATTATTAAAATAGACTTTTGATTTCTGAAAATTAAACAATAAATTTAGCTTGTGAGTTTCTGTTTCATATATTAAGACGTCGGCACAAAATCATTCTTAAACACGGGGAGAAAAGGAGCTAAGACTGTTCTCTCATGAATAGTGTGTTAACGTGCGATATTTTGATGCCAAACATGCAATGCAAAACAAAGTGTATTAGGAGTCTATTCTCTCAGTGATGGCTAAGGCATAGATAGATTCAGTGTATCATGAAGGCTTTGCCTAAAGCAAGTAATACTTCAATTTATCGGTCTTCTTCCCGCTCTTGCAGGAAGCCTAAGACTACCTCAGCTATACTATATATACCTATACTATATATACCCCATAGACTCTTGAGATTCATTGTCCATTAGTTTGGAGTTGGAGAAGCTCCTAGATTTTTCTTTTTAATAAAAGTGAAACAATAAAATTAAATTTTAGGTTTAATCCATGGGGAGAAAAACTTGAAGTCTTCTAAATCGGATACCTGGCTATTCCCACCTCAACAATCTAATAAAGTATATGTGCCTTCCCTAGATTGAAATTTTAAAATAGCTTCCATTCTGGTTTTATGAGAAAGTAATGCCACAATTCCACTACTCAGTACTAACTGACCCAAAGCTTGGTTTCTAGTCATGATTTAATGGGTAGATGATAAAAAAAAAAAAAAAAAAAAAAAAAAAAAAAAAAAGTTCATCTTTGCTCACAGTCAGAGAACTAGTTGTCATGGGTGCACGACTTTTAGTCCCAACAGAATAGCTTACACCAAATTGTTCTATGACGATGTCTCGACAGCTTGGTTTGAAAGTTCTAATAAACACCTACACAATGCCCTTTAGAATGTCCTATTAAGAAATCCAGCATTGATTTATTATAAACCACCTGATTCTGAAATATTTTCCTAAAACAACAACAACAAAAGCTGCACCTCACTTTAGTAGACAATAAGCATTTTCCCAGGGCTGAGCATGCTACCAGATGCTCTCAAGCAGTCAGAGCCAGTCCAGAAGGCTGCAACATCCCTTCCAGCCATTGACCTAGCACAGCCCCAAAGTTCTACCCAGCATGCACCCTATGAAGTTAACCAATCACAGCTTCTCTTTATCCCCGGTTTGCTTTTTGGTTCTGATGACCTATGAACCCATGATAAAAACCATACAAGCCACAGTGTTCAATATTTCTCAAAGAAAAAAGGAAAGCTCACGGCGCAGGTTAGAAGAGCAGAGTTCACCGGACCTTGAGGGGCTGTCAAAGAAACAGGCGAAAATTAAAGGAAAGATTGATGTGCGAGCACAGGGTGTTGAAAGCTCTTTTACATTTAAAGTGAGTTATAAATATTACATACGATTGGCCAAAACCACAAGAAGAAAGTAGAAACTTGTCATGAATTCTAGGAGATTTGAAGGGAATGGGTCCGAGGTGAAGGGGGAATGCATTTCTACAGATGATAAATAACTATCGTGTCACTAAGCTACTGCTACCAATACAAAATGCTAATTTCCCTCCTTTTTCTAAACGTTGAATACATCTGCTCACAGTAGAGTTTGTATTAATCAGGAGAGGCTAGGCTGTGCTGTGGAGATAAAGTCCAATATGCCTGTAACGAAGAGGTTAATTTCTCCTGTGGAAAGTTCAAAGTGTGTCAGGAGTAAGGGGAAATCACACTGCTGGAAGAAAATGGTTACCAGGATCTGTGCAAGAGATGTTTGCTCGCTGCACAAAGCAAGAAATGTGTGTCCCCGTTCCCCCCACCCCACCTCACCCCCACCCCCGTCAAACCTTAAGTTGATCACATCATTTCACTTCTAGGATAACCCACTCACTGCTGCCCTCTGACCTACCTAGAACTGAGCCTGAGAAGTTCAGTCTGCCTTTGAGTACAGTCAGGGATATGGGACCCATGTGCAAGACGTCAGCTGTGCCAATGATGTCATTACAGACATTGTTTACCACGACAGCATACTACATTCCCTGCAAGGATTAATTAATCTCCACTCGAGTCATGTGCAATTTAGGATATAGTTTTATCCAAGATTCCCCTTGCCATATTCCATAATTTCACTCTCTACATATGCCCACTTCTAATTTCTTCATAATGTATTGGTTATCTTGCTCTTTATTTTTATAAACTATTTTAAATTCATCAGGAATGAAGTGAAACATAACATAAGCCTATTATAAACCCAACTTCTCCGTAATTAACGCTTCCAACATCCACCTGGTTGGTGTTTCGAAGAACCCTAACCCTAACCCTAGGGTGCATGCTGGGTACAAAATGGGCACATTTTGCAGTAGCCCGTTTAGTGTGCTCAGTTTGGTATACATAGTAGTTTCTTTTCTTTTTGATGTAACCGAACATCTAACAAGAAACAAGGCAAATGGCCTCTGGATTCATTGCCAAATGAAACTGTGTTCCTACCTAGAACTTCATAAGCAGTCTTGACTGTCCACATTGGCATTGGCATTCTGGTCTTCTAAACTCCCACTCGAATGCCCCATTGCTCTCTGCTTACAGCATTCTAGAGCATTTGGGCTTCAGCGCCAAACTCTCCAAGACTTCCTCCTGACAACCAGTTCTGAAGGCCAAGAACCACATCAGGTTTACAGCAGTTGCCATCTTAGTTCCCTGGTACCACTTTTTAATGCCCATTATGTTTTGCTCTGTTGTGACAAATTTCCTGGTGGAAACAATTTAAGGGGGGAAAGGTTGGATTTGGTTCATAGTTTCAGAGAGATGTCATCTTAGGAGTGAGACTGTCTGTCTGTGAAGGGGGGAGGGGGGGAGGGAGTAGGCTACTCACATGGTGACAAACAGAAAGCATAGAACACAATCTCCCAAGGCCTGCCCTAGTGACCTGCTTCCATCAGCCAAGGCCCACATGGCAAAGGCCCCCATGGCCTTCAAAGCCATAATACAGGTAGAGGGCCAAGCATTCACAATGTGAACCTGTGGAGGACATTTCAGAGTCAAGTTACACCCCCCCCCAAACAAACCAAAATTCCAGTCATTGTGTAGGGGGAAAAAAAACAGTCTCATCTCTAGATGTTTTAAATAGCTTCATTAGGCAGTCCTCCTGTTTGTCACGCTGAATAATCCCCCTAAAAAGCCAAGCATGCCTCTTTTGTTTTTTGTTGTTGTTGTTTTGTTTTGTTTTGTTTTTTGTTTAAATCAATTTGGATTTATTTAAGAAGTAAAACTATTTTGCTGCACATATTATCTCAGATGTATGGCTTTTTTTAAAAAAACAATTTTTATTAGCTATTTTCTTCATTTACATTTCAAATGCTATCCCGAAAGTCCTCTATACCCCCACCCCCTGCTCTGCTCCCCAACCCACCCACTCCTGCTTCCTGGTCCTGACCTTCCCCTGTATGGAGCATATAATCTTTGCAAAACCAAGGGCCTCTCTTCCAAATGATGGCCAAATAGGCCATCTTCTGCTACATATGCAGCTAGAGACACGAGCTCAGGGGATACTGGTTAGTTCATATTGTTGATCCTCCTATAGGGTTGCAGACTCCTTCAAGCTCCTTGGATACTTTCTCTAGCTCCTCCATTGGGGGCCCTGTGCTCCATCCAATAGATGACTGTGAGCATCCACCTCTGTATTTACCAGGCACTGGCATAGCCTCACAAGAGACAGCTATATCAAGGTTCTGTCAGCAAAATCTTGCTGGCATATGCAATAGTGTCTGCATTTGGTGGCTGATGATGGGATGGATCCCCGGGTGGGGCAGTCTCTGGAAGGTCCATCCTTCCATCTCAGCTCCAAATTTTGTCCCTGTAACTCCTTCCATGGATGTTTTGTTCCCCCTTCTAAGGAGGGACGAAGTGTCCACACCAAGCTTCTTATGTCATGCGCTACTTTTGAATTTGTACTTTTCCACTCCTTTCACGGGTCTTTGAACAAACTGTTCACATTCTCCTGGCCCCGTGCTGGCTCACAAAACCAGGCTCTCCATATGCTAAGGCAGAAATGGGAAACTTACTTTCTCCTTCAGTATGCATATAGATTTTTGTTATGCCATTTCTTTTTTTTTTCTCTATTTACATTTCAAATGCTATCCCGAAAGTTCCCTATACCCCCCCCCCCGGCCCTGCTCCCCTACCCATCCACTCCCACTACTTGGCCCAGGCCTTGCCTTGTGCTGGGTCATATAAAGTTTGCAAGACCAAGAGGCCTCTCTTCCCAGTGATGGCCGATTAGGCCATCTTCTGCTACATATGCAGCTAGAGACACAA
>NC_034608.1:50422696-50425500 GCF_900095145.1 Mus pahari
TTGGGGACCCTGTGTTCCATCCAATAGCTGGCTGTGAGCATCCACTTCGGTGTTTGCCAGGCACTGGCATAGCCTCACAAGAGGCCGCAATATCAGGGTAATAATATATTTTATTAACTTATACAATATATCTTGGTCATATTTTCCCCTTACTGCTTCTCCACCTCTTCCTACAGCCAACCTTCCTCCCCTACTCTGTGTCCTTGTCCTTTTATTTTTTAGGAAAAACTACTGTGAGCTGTTCCTATTCCTTTCTTTCTTTTAAAAAATATTATATATTTTTTTATGGGTATTACCTGTGTTGGTGTGTGTGTATGTACCATGTACTTGCAGTGCCTGCAGAGGCCAGAAGAGGGCATCAGAAAGTCTTGAACAGGAGTTATAGAAGGTTGTTAGCTACCATGAAGTTGCTAGGAATGAAACCCAGGTCCCCTGTAACACGCTCTCTTCACTGCTGAGCCATCTCTCCGGCCCTTCTCTTTTTAATATCATTATCTTATCTGTCACAGATGGGAATAGACCTGTCCTAGTCCTAAGGCACATTTTTGGTCACTTTAGAGTTCGATTATAGTACAACATGGCTGTTGTCACAAACAGAAAGCAACATCACTTGGGCAGCTCCAGTCTTTTGCTACCACTAAATATGGCACAGAGGGAAACAGCAGGTCCATCATCATTGCAGGACCCTGGATTTTTCAGTTGTGAATGCCTCCAGCGCAGCAACTTCTCCACTCCACCTGGCCTCGAAATGAAACTCAATACAGAGTTTATGTAACTTATTCCATTGTGTGGTCTCCCCTGGCAGTCATCCTGCGGCCAGAAGGAGCTCTCGGAATACAATGAAATTCACATCCTAAGGAGAGCAGGCTCCGTGGAAAATACAGAGACAACTGAAATACAATATCTGTCCCAGACAGAAAGAGTAAATAAAGAGCTGTCTGGGGATATGAAGTTCCAAATATACCACACCTCTCAATACTGAAAATGTGCTGTGAGTCAGAATTACAGGGACAGAAGTAACTTTATTCATCAAAACCCCTCACGGGTGGGAAAATGCCTTTCTCCTAAGGATGGTGCCTTTGTTCTTCCAGAGGTGGGTCACTAAGTCCATCTTTGAACCTGGCCAGTACGTACATTTGCCAAGGAAGAGGGTTAGAGCCATTTGGTTTATGGGGAAGGACCTAGGACTCTCAGAGGAAATCAGGATAAAGGATGTACCTCAGTTGGTTACAGCCTACAAACACATCTCTAGAGAGGTGGGAACCCAAGCACTTTGGGAAGCACAGGGATATCCAGGAGATGGACCTCTTGCCTTGGGGCACACAGATAAAGCCTTACATGTAAGTACAGGTATTCCTGAAGGGATCTGTAGACATATTCATGTGGCTTTTAAATCCTTTTTGAGTGGCAGTGGGTTCTCCATTCAAACATATGTGTGTCAAGGAAGGCGTTAAATGGCTTAGGCCTTCATGCAGAAGTAAAGAAGATCATAAAAGGTGAGATTATTGTAAGGGGCAAAGAAGTCATTGGGAGAGTTTCTGATTTTCCAGGATGTTCTCATCCAATACAACAAGCTAATAATAATAATAATAATAATAATAATAATAATAATAATAATAATAATAATAAAGATTATCAAAGAAAGGTAGGAGAGGGAGCTGGGATTGTCATATGAAGGCACAAATTTGAGTCAAATCCACAATATCATTTCACCTTCAAGAGACTGTGCAATAAAAAATTCCAATAATATTTGTTCAATAGTTTGATAAACAAAGAAGACATAAAGACTTGTTGTCCAGCTAATGGATCCAACACTGATGAACAGTAAGAAAAGCCAGTATACTTCAGCACAATACTGGGGACAATTATTCTTAAAGAAAAGTCAGAATCCTACTAGTAAGAGGTGAGTTTTTTTTTATAAAGACTATATTTTTGTAGTTATAAAACCTGCTTCCTCGTGAGTCAGTTAGTTGATTGCTTAAAAGTTCTACTGACAGGATCATAGACTTGAACCATTGTTCACCTCCCCCAGACTCTGGTTCATCCTCCTGGTAGAGAACCGGTGCAGACATTAAAATCATCTTTTCCAGCAAGTTCATAGAGATGCAAAATATCCTCAAGGCAGAGACTAAGAAAGAAGATGTCTTTAAAAAAAAATTTTTTTTTTAATTTTATTTATCTATAGGAGTACACTGTAGCTGTCTTCACACATACCAGAAGAGGGCATCAGATCCCCATTACAGATGGTTGATCCACTATGTGGCTGCTGGGAGTTGAGCTCAGGACCTATGGAAGAGCAGTTAGAGCTCTTAACTGCTGAGCCATTTCTCCAGGCCTAACCACGTCTTCTTACAGAATGAGTTTTCTAGATGGAAAACAGGAAGTACCAGAGGAGAACAGGAAATAACCAGAAGAAGAACAGGGAAAATGTTGATGAAGGGACCAGATAGAAACCAGAGCATGAGTCCCAAAGTAGAGAGTTGGAGAAATGAGCTCTAACCTTTGTACTGAGTTATAAAACAGCAAACACCAACTTGTGAAGAATGAAACGAATACAGCCTCAGCAACAGCTGGAAAACACCTGTCTCCACACTGAAGTCCCTGCTTTATGTCCAACTTCTGCCAACAGCTTCTTTTTTTTTTTCTTTATTTACATTTCAAATACTACCCCCCCCCACCCCTGCTCCCCACCCACCCGCTCCCATTACTTGGCCAGGCCTTGCCTTGTGCTGGGTCATATAAAGTTTGCAAGACCAAGGGGCCTCTATTCCCAGTGATGGCCGATTAGGCCATCTTCTGCTACA
>NC_034608.1:50426140-50427333 GCF_900095145.1 Mus pahari
GATGTCTTAGCTTTTGATCATGATGTCTTAGCTTTTGATCATGATGTCTTAGCTTTTGATCATGATGTCTTAGCTTTTGATCATGATGTCTTAGCACAGCAATATTTCTAAGACACTTGCCTAGCCTGTACAAGGCCCTGGTTTCAACCCCTAACCGTTACAAAACTGAAAGAAATAGAAAGAGGAAGCAGGACAGAGACAGAGACAGAGAAAGACAGAGGGAGGGAGGAGGGAGGGNGGGAGGGAGGGAGGGAGAGAGGGAGGGCCCTCTCCAATGAATTGTAAGGTTATCCTGGGATTACAGTTATCACAACTTGGGACAAGCATCCTGAAGATGAATTGTATCTAAGGATGATGCTTAACGATTGCTCTCTTCATAAATGAACTTCTTTCTTCAAAGCAGTAGATTTGGAGACTAGAAATAATCATACAACTAAACAGTATGAGCACAGCTCTCATTCTGTCTGAGGCTTTGGGCTGCCTTCTCTGTGGTGGGGACAGCAAGGAAGAAAATTCAAGAAGCACCTAAGAACTGTGGGTAGCCATAGGACTTCCTCAGTAAGGGTCAAAGGAAGATTTCCACATGAGGGCAGAGAAGTAAATACCATTACACTCTGCCCAAAGGACCAGCTGAGTTAGATTTAGATCCCTGCTGCTCTGTAAAGGAGTCAACAATTTTCAACTTCCACTGCAGCTCAAGGAACCTAGCCCAGAGTGAACAGCACTCCTTTCCTCGCGAATGTGGGGACAATAATAAGTGACCTGAAGCTTAGAGCCTTCTAAAGCTCTGGGGTGCTCTTTGGATGCAAAGAAGGCACATTAAGTAGAACAACAGGGGAAAAAAAAACCACAAACAAAACACATCCATAACTGCATATTGCTTTAAATTCCCTTGTTATTCTCAGAAACAAAATCAATTTTTGGTAAGCCAAGGGCAGCCTTAGACCCAGAAGCATTCACTTTCTGTTTCCCACAAATCAATAATTATCTCTATCTCATTCTGATTTTTCCCTGCAAATGAACACTACAGTAAATTCTCTGTAAAGTCGAAGTCCAATTCTTGAATCTTAATAGACACAGACACTAGCATCAATGATGTGGATCACCCTGAAGTCTGGGATGTGTGTCTTTGTGTGTGTGTGGGAATACACACACACACACACACACACACACACACACACACACACACACAC
>NC_034608.1:50427344-50428658 GCF_900095145.1 Mus pahari
ACACACACACACACACACACACCAATCGCTGAAGAATACATGTTATGGAATTCAAACACTGATTCAGTATTATCCTGGACTGAGGTTATCAAGATTGTTTTGCACAAGAATAAAAAGCCACTATTGAGGTTGAGGATTTAGCTCAGTGGTAGAGTGCTTGCCTAGTGAGCACAAGGCCCTGCCTGGGTTTGGTCCTCAGCTGGGGGGGGGGGGGAGGGGGAGCCACTATTCCAGAAGTACAAAGGGTATAGTTAATTTCTCCTTCTCCTTTTCTTCTTCCTCTCTTTCTCCTCCTTTTCTTCTTCCTCATCCTCCTCCTCTTCCTTCTCCGCCTCCTCCTCCTTTTTGTGGGATTATATAGCTCTTCACAGTAGTGGATAGAGGGTTTCTTTCTTTCTTTTTTAAAATTAACTTTAGGTATATTTGTATTATAAAAGTAAAAATGAAAGCAACATAAAACAAGTAGATATGTGACTATTTTCATCAACAATGGCAACAAGCAAAATGATGCTGCCATAGTCAGCATCAACATTTTTAAGGAATTCATGCCATCAGTGATGGCCCGTAGGAAATCCAGTCTATCTGTTTTTTGTTTTTTTTTTTTTCATTAACTAAAAAATTTTCATACAATATATTCTGATCACACTTTTCCTTCCCCTGACTCTTGCAAAATTCTCCCACTTATTTGCCCATCCAAATCCATGTTCCTTGTTTTGCTCTCTAAAACACAGTAACAACAATAAAACCTCATATTTACACACACACACACACATGCACACTCAAAAAAAAACAACAACATAAAACTGGAAACCAAAAGATATAAACAAAATATCAACAAGACAGAAAATACCCAAACAAAGCAATATGAGACCAAAAGTCTACAGAAATACCATTGAGTTCATCACATGTTGGTCATCTACTGCTGGGCACAGGGCATGCCCTGAAACATGGTTAATATACTCAGTGAGACTCTACTAGAGAATGCTATATTTCCTTTACCAGCAGATACCAATTGCAGATAGCTGCTTGGTTAGGAGTATAGCTCATGGCCCCCTCCCACTTTCTATGCTGGACCCTTACGAAGTAGTAGGTTTCATTACAGCATTTGCATACTCTCACATCATTTTTTCATTCTCTTCCCCATTTATTCCACATTCCTATTACTTCAAAATGCTAAACGCCCTCCCTCAAATAGTACTTCCTTCTGGTATTGTCACATGTATTTCATTACCCTCTTTTTCCCCATCTCCTGGTACCTTAGAATCTCTTTTTCTGATCTACATACATGATCTATACACACACACACACACACAC
>NC_034608.1:50428698-50438160 GCF_900095145.1 Mus pahari
ACACCACGTAAGTTTAGATTACATATAAGAGAACATACACAACATTTTTCTTGACTATGACTTCATTTGTTTAGTATTTAACTGCTAATGCCATGACTTAATTGATGTGGGAAGACTCAGACCACAGTGGGCAGCACAACTCCCTAGGAAGGACATTCTAAACTGTGTAAAAAAGTAGAGAAGTGAAACTGAGTGAAAGTAAGCGAGACAGCAAGCAAGCTGCGTGTGTTCACAGCTTTCAATCATGGATGTAACTCGACAACTTTAGGGTTCCTGCCAACTTGACTCCCCTCCTATGATAGACTATGATCTAGAACTGTGAAACAAAATGAATTCTTTCTCCTCTAAGTTCCTTTTGTCAGGGTATTTTATCACAGCAGCAGAAATAAAGTCTGTGGGGCTAAAACCCTCTGAAACTACAAGACAAAATAAGTATTTCTCCATTTTAAGCTTTCCATCAAGGGGTTTTTAATACAGTAACCGCCACTATAAGAAGATGATGATACAACTTTCCTTGTTAAACTGTGCTTTAAATTTTTTTGTTTTTCCATTCTATTATTAGAGGGGATGAGAATAGCATGCATACCATAGTTATGTGTGGTGAGAAGATAACCTACTGAAGTCAATTCTCTCTTCCTCCGAGTGGGTCCCAGGAGTTGAACTCAGGTTATTAAGTTTGGCAACAGGCAACGTAAACAATCTCACCAAACCCATCCATGGTTTGAAGGACAGAGAGAGACATGTAGCTAGTAGACATAAAGTCTGGGCAAAAAGGACATAGCAGTTACTTTTCTGTAGCTGTGATAAAACACCATTACTGAGGTAAACATAACTTACAGAATGAAGAGCTTATTGGGGGTTTAAGGTTCCAAAAGAATAATATCCCATGACATCAGAACAGAGACAGGAGGCAGCTGAGAGTTCACATCTTGGACCAGAAACCAGAATAAAGAGAACACTCAAAGTGGCATAAGTCTTTTGAAACTTGAAGGTCTGCCCCCAGTGACACACATCCTCCCTCCATCAAGACCACATCTCCTAGGCCTCCCAGCTACCAACTAGGGGCCAGGGATTCAAATGCCAGAGATTTCCAGGAACACAACATAGGGCTTCCAGCGACTGAAAGAAAGCATCAAAGCAGTGAAGGAAAAAGAAAACAGGTGAATGAGTGGCTGGAACCAGTCTTGGGACCAAGCAACTCTGGGGGTGTCAGGAACCATCTAGGATAGGTTAGCAGGTGACCTTCCTGGAGGTGGCCCACTCCTTTTGTAGGATCTGCGATGGGTGAGCTCTAGGAGGCAAGGTCCCAAGGAGATTTCATTCCCAGGACTGGTTCTTGCAGTTGATGTGTCTTTCCTGTCCTTGTAAAGTTAATATTGCATAATACTTGGGTATTAGCCCCCCTTTGAGCAGATTTCTGCAGATCAACAAAGCTGGACTGTCTTGTAGTGATGCTATATAGACAAATGATTCTTTAATTCTTTTATTTTTCCACGTGGAAGAGATTTTACAGAGTGAGAGAGAGAGAGAGAGAGAGAGAGAGAGGCAGCAGAAAGAGAAGAGAGGGAGAGAGAGCGATTTCTTAATTCTTAATGATGATTCTATAAGAATTCCCAGAATTATACTAGTAATTATTAAGCCCTTTATAATAGGACTGGTATTAAAGCCATTTCTGATATGAAAAATGCAATTAGAACTCTGCCAGTCTTCAAGTGTCAAGAGTTAATTGCTTCTGAAATAGAAAGAAGGCCTTACAACTAAAAACACATTCTAAGAGTTTGTAAAACAATTAACCAAGGATCAACTTAACCAAGGATCATAACAGGAAAAGGACGATTTATTGTAGGTGCAAGGACAGAAGACAAAATATTGACTAGGTTTATCTAGACAAAACTTCAGTGTCAAGTTAGATACAAAAATTATAATATTTAATTCTCCTTGAACCTGTGGACCTAGTGACAAAAACTTAATATTTAGCCAGATAAGTATTCTTAATGGAAATAGGTGTAAACACCTCTGTTGTAAACTTCTTACTCAATTTATGATTTGATTTTATGGGGGGGAGAAAGGATGCTTGAAAAACACATTTCTATTTCCCTAGACAAAGTACAAAAAAAACTAGAAATTATTACATCGCATGACATCAGAGCAGGAGGAGAGCAAGACTGGGAGGAGGAGAGAGCAAGGAGGGCAGCAGTGTAGAGTAACTTAGAAATTAAGAGAGCAACTTTGAAATGTGGAGAGCATAGAGTCTGATAGATTTTCCACCTTTCACCTTCCCTTATAAACAAAGAGGACATTAAGCTAGGGGCAGAAGGAGAGAGCAATACACAGAATGCAGAAAGAGGGTCTGCTTTCTTTGTGCTAGTTGTCACGTTTGTTCTTTAGTGGGTATCTGTTGAACGGCCTAAGGTCAGGTTACAAACTTAAAATTTTTGAGTCCTTGTTGCCCATTACAGAAATCTTTCCCTCTCGATTTTAAGTTTTGTACTAGATAAGTGATTCCATCAATTAGTCAATCAACCCAAAGCAAATAAAGCCTAAGATAGTCCTGCTTTTCCTACAAACCATATTACCTGAAATTGCCAATTTCAACCAGCAGATGGTAGTCTTGAGCCAGTGTGGTAAATTGCTACTTAGTTTTGCCAGTGTGAAAATAAATCAGAGCAAACCCGGGGGAGCATGGGTCCACACATGTCTTTAAAGGACACTTAAAATAATATAAAACTAAAATGACTCAATAAAAATAATAAGTTACCCTAGCCAGAATGAAGGGAGCTGGGGGGGGGGGAGCTTTTTCAAGCCCCTCTCCTCTCCAAGGCTAGCAGAAACCCAGGGAAAGCTGTATCTTGCTTCGTGTCCAACACTGTCTTCGTTTAAATATCGCGACCAATAACTAGCTATGATGAGCCTTGGAAGGATTAAATGTAATTTATACTTCAGACTGAGATTTAATGTGTATCCACTCCACAAACCAGAATATTTCACAGAAAACAGCCTGTTATTCTAATTATCTTGATAACTCCTTCTGTGATGTCCACCCCTCTGTAATTTTGTTTAACAAAAAGCATTATATTGGTACACGGAGAGATCTAGCTGAGTGTCCCTAAATGTCAAAATCGGCTCGCTGCCCCATTTACATCAAGCCATGTGGCAACCTTCTGATGGGTTTTCTCCTGCAGCGCTCCCATAGAACGAATGAGAATGGTTACTGCTTATTATTCAAAAGCACCTTCTATTCAACTGCTCTTAAGCCCGGTTCCTCTTTTATAGGGTGATTTTAATAAAAGAGGCTTATGGTGGGCTATCGTGCTCAAGGCTGGACTCACAAGCTGTCAACTAACTCTCACAACTCAACAGGGTCTCCCCATACCCAGTGTGAACTACCCACCCCATATCCTCTCCTTACTCTAAGGGGAACCACATGCTTTTTCATTGGTCACTACTGTGTCCGTGGCTTCCAGAACGATGCTTTGCACATAGTAGGTTCTCAATAAAGCTGCCTTGCGACAGCAGTCTTCAGGCTGGTGGTGACACAGATTTCTCTGGCTAAGTACAGAAGAGGAGCAGGACCGTGGTGATGTCCAAGCAGTACCTGGAAAGCGGTATCTGTGACATAGGCTGCCTTACTCTGCACACCCAGCTTCTGACTGTCCTTTCGGTAGATGCCTCTACAGCTACAAGGGAGAAAACAACTAGTCTAGGGACAGTTGGCTTATCTGTTTGAGACAGGCAGGGTCCCACTGCAGTCTGGTCACCACACACCACCCTTGATCCTTCCCAATCCACCTCTCAAGTACTGGTATTGCCTACATAATCCACTGTGCCCAAATCTATGGTTAAACGCTCCATACACATTGTAACTGATGTGTTTATAAAAAGATAAAGAGAGGAGAGGAATATGTTTTATGGAGGTGTAGTCAGGTAGGGGGGAAGGGGGTACCTCGGTGGGCCCATGATGAGGGATCCCTTCCCCCTGAGGGACCAGCCACATAGTATAGTATAGAATAGGGTTTATTCGGGGCATGGGGAGGGGAGTCAAGAGGGTAATAGAGGCAGAGAAAGGCAGAGACAGAGAGTAGAGAAGTAGAGGAGTGGAGGCCAGTCATGAGCATGTGGACGGGGAGGAGGGGGGGATGGAAGGACAGAAAAGGAGCAGGAAGGCAAAAGCAAGAGAGGAACAAGAGAGCAAGAGTGAATAAGGGAGAGAGGAGGGGCAAGCAGCCCCTTCGATAGTGAGTCAGGCATACCTGGCTGTTGCCAGGTAACTGTGGGGCGGAGCTTAGACAGAAGGCTAACTGGACTCCCAGTAAGAGAGCTCTAGACATTAAAATGTATTTAAATGAGGCTTGGGGTTGCTAAGAGATTTGCCCAATCACCTAGCTAGTAGGTAGCAGAGCTATGTATGAACTTTATAGTATGTGTTGCTGACGACTAGAGTTATAAAGGGAAGCTTTGTGGTCCATGCAATTTTAAGCCAGATATAACCGAGACATCTCAACAGAACTGACTATGCCTAGATAGAATTGTAGAGATGACGAAGGATCCATAGGCCTCCCCAGCCAAAACAGCTCTGGCTAGACCCTCCGGAAGAGAGAGGCTAATTAACATTCCTCAGACTACGGGGGTGGGGGTGGGGGGTTGAACCAACACATTCCGCAGGACAGATCTTTGTCCACCTTGCCACCTCATTCCCTAAAGACCTAGCAGTTTTTAAAAGTCACACTGTTCTGCCAATCACATTGTGCCTAACGGCTGCTGCCCTGAAAACTATATAAAAAGCTCACTGAATGAGCTGCCGCAGGGTCTCCACCTCTCCTTTGGGTCTGAGATGACCCCAGTGCACTGGAACAATAAATTCCTCTTGCTTTTTGCATCGATCCCCAAGTGGTTCACTCAGCCTGTAACTCAAGCTCGCCAGAGTCTTACATAGCAGCCTGCGGGTCCTCCTACTCCTTCAGTGGACACTGCCTGCTTTCCTGCCTGGTGTTCCTCCTTCCTAGGTAGCAGAGACACAGCTGTGGACAAAACAGACACAAATCCCTCTTCCTCTTGTTAAATTTATTTTCAAGTGGGACATCATGCATAAACATAGTAAGCACACGTTCTAGTATATCGGAAGTGGGATGTACTGTTTGGTAAATGGAAATAGTTAAAAGAGAGTGTATAGTGCACTCCGATGTGAAGTAGACCAGTAAAGATACTGCTGTTTTGTTGCGGCAGTGCCTGGGATGAAAGTCGCAGTTTTAGTGTAGTAGGCAATGCTGGGATGGGGGCCACAGTCTTTAGTTGCTGGGGCCATCCAGGCTGTTCTTTCTTGGTTCTCTCTTGAGCTAAGTGGAAGGGGAAGAGCGTCAGTGGGGGCAAGACTTGGATTTGTGAGATATTTAGGGTTGCCTTTTCTATAATAAAACATTTTCTTGTCTTAGGTCTGAGTTACTTGGCAGTGGTAGCTGACCAGCCTGAGTTCCCCTGAGGCCAGAAACTGGTGTTTAGCACCTCAATGTGAAACAGCAGGGAGTTAAAGAAAAGGATTTATTGTTGGTGTTGTTTTCTCTAGTGAATGAGCCAGAAGCCTCTCGGGCTAAGCTGGTTAACTCTTTGCGAACCAGAGAGGAAGGAAAGGAAAAGAATTAAGATGCTTTATACAGCAGACACATGAACATTCAAGCATTCATACACCCACACTCTGGCTGGGGCTCACCGTCTGTCACAATCAATTCCACAAGTATTCATGCATGCTTACACATATACACATATACCTACACACAAACATGTAGACAAACAGACATATACATTTGGGTGGGTGGATGGATGGATGGATGGATGGATGGATGGATGGATGGATGGGGCAGAACTCCCCAACACAAACCATTTAACCAACAATTTTATTTCTTTACACTCATCTTTTATACCTTCTTAGATAAAATGTTCTTTGGAAAATTACCTGAAAGATATAATGTTACATAAAATGGGAGTTACTGATAATACGTTCAAAGCATTGTTTCATTATAATATACTCATTAAAAGTTCAAAGCGACAGTTTTTGCATGGCCTTGCTTTATCATAGTAGACACCTGTGACTTTATCATTGGACCTAAATGCTTTTCCTTGGACACGAAATTGTCCCAAGTCTATTTCTCTTTTTAGTGTGATTATGAAAGCTCACTGTATTTCTTATTATGCAGCCTTTACTTACTCTTCTGAGGGGTGGGTACATTCTATACTTGATTTTAACTTTATATTTATAACCTCTTTCTAGCAACTAAGACCATCTCTAAAAACTTTCTTCCTAAAATTCTTTGGATCAAATAGGAATTCTAAAGAATCATTATTATTATTAATCATCATTATTATTAATAATGTCTATATAGCATCACTACAAGATAGCATATCTTCATAGGTCTGCAGAAATCTTTTCAAACTGGTGGGCCAATACCTAGTAATTGTTATATATTTACTAATAACAGAAAAAGCATATTAATAGCAGGAATTGTTCCTCAGCCTAGCCTAGAGAAGCAGATCTGCCATAGACTGACAGTCTATGGCAGAACCACCTCAGGAAGATCACCTACTAGTTTTCAGCTTCTCCTAAATGGCTCTTGGCATTTAGCACACTGGGCAGTGCTGGGGTGGGAGCCATAGTCTTTAGTGTACTAGGTGAGTCCCCTACTCCTGAGCTACCCCAGCCCTTCCTTAGAACAGGAGGGAAGGACTAAGGACTTTGCCATAGTTAACAGAGAGTCTTGTAAGAGATAAGAACAGCTAGTGAGGACATCATGACATCTTGAGCATCTTTAAGGACACAGCAAGATGGAACAAGGCTTAAACAGACAGGCAAATCCCACGAGGCCTCGTCTGTACTGCAGGAGCTTCATTTCAAGACCATTCAGTCCTGGGCATGGGCACATCTGTAATCCCCAAGCCCAGGTCATAAGTCTAAAGCAAGCCTAGAGACCACATAATGACAGTCTCAATGACAAAAACAAAACAACAACAAAAAGAAAGTCAAAGCAATGCTGTTCCAGTTAGCAGAAAAAATATTTACTACCCAACAATATGAAGTCAGCTAAATAATTCGTAGTATGCCCATATAACAAATAACATACTCTAATAGCTTTCAAAAC
Organism: Mus pahari; assembly: GCF_900095145.1. Lineage (NCBI taxonomy): Eukaryota > Metazoa > Chordata > Mammalia > Rodentia > Muridae > Mus > Mus pahari. The sequence goes on from NC_034608.1 coordinate 50,435,826, forward strand.
ATTATGTTGCAAGGCCCTTCACATTCTTAAAAATATAGGGTCCTAAATAACTTTTTATTAATTCAGTTTACATCCATCAATATTTATCATTTTAGAAATTAAAAGTGAGAATTTTCAACCTTGATGAAATATTTTAAATGTTTTGAGAATTTCCTATGTGAGTGCTTGATTTACAACATTCCCAACCTCTCCCTACTCTACCTCCAAGTTCCCCTGACACACGTGTTCAGGGCTGACCACTTTGAGTTGGATAACTTATTAAAAGAGTGGACCCTAGAGAAGACTCAATCGCCCTCTCTCGGCAGCCACTGATCGCCTATAGCTCTTCATCTATGGGTAGGGCCTTCTGAGATCGCTCCCCTCAGTGTGGGCATGTGAAACTGGTGATGTCATTATGCTGGTCTTGTCTAGGTGACGGCATCATTGACATTTCCCGGGTGTAGCTTCCATGGCATATATAGCAGTCACTATCTCACAGTTGAAATCTTGGTTCTCTGGCTCTTACAATCTTTCTGTCCCCTCTTCCACAATGCTCCTTGAGCCATAGATGCTTTGATGGGTTTGGGGCAACCCATGGTCAGTTCTCTGCATTTTGAGCAGCTGGGGATTTCTGTGATGGTCTCTGTCTGCAACAAGAAGAGGCTCTGTGGATGAGGGGTGAGAGCTGCACTTCTTTGAGTACAAAGATAAATGTTTAGAATGAAGTTAGAAATTACGCTGCTTTACGCAAGTGGCAGTAACAATTTCTCCTCTAGGGTCCATGAACTCATTGGCCATGGGTAGTTGCCTGGGTTTACAGTACTGGGTATGGAGTCCCTCAACCAAGTGGGCTGTAAGGCCAATTTGACAGCTGCTGGTTACCTCTAAGATGTAAGTGTCGCCATTGTACCTAGAGCTGTCTTGCCATATTGATCACAGCCATGGTTCACAGGCTTTATGGCTGGACAGGACTGACTGCTTTTCTTTCTTGACAGCTTGCACTCCACCTTCCAGCACTATGAGAGCCAGTCCCCGGGGAGGAACTTCCAAGTCAGTTCCAGGGGGGCGGTGGTTCTCCAACTTGTGTCCCTGAAGTATGCAGTGTGTTCAGTAACTGGGTCTTACCTTCAAGTTCTCAGAGGCAACCAAGGGTGCTGGCAATAGCTTAGCCTATATTGTCTGGGGAGTCTCATGAACTTCCCTGACCAACAACTTGAAGGGAGGGTTTTTCTGCTTGCCACTGGGGATTTTGTTAGGAGTCTATTGTTCCTAAGGGGAGCATTATCACCTGAGGTAGCATAACTTTATTTAAACTACACACACACACACACACACACACACACACACACACACACACACACACACACACGAGCTTTAGGCCAAACAAGGCTACAGTAAGAGCCTGTCTGAAGAAATCAAGCCAAACCAAGCCCCCATATGTGTGTGTGTGTGTGTGTGTGTGTGTGTGTGTGTGTATGTATGTATGTATGTATGTATGTATGTATGTATTTTTAAGTAAACATAAAGACATCAGTAATGTTTCCCTCTGGCTCTTCAAACATCTTCATAGTTATCCCTCTGCCTCCCCTCTCTCTCTGTGCTGCTTTCTTGTCCCTCTATGGTTAAAGTGCCTGCCTTGCTTTTCCCTCTTCCTTTCTTTTTTTATTATTTTATTTATTTATTTTTTTATGTGTTCACTTTCCATCCTGCTCACTGCCCGCTCCCTTCTTAGCACCCCTGTCATTCTGCTCCCCTCCCCCACCTCCTTCAATGTCACCTAAGGTTGCTTTCTACTCTCTGGTGTGTGGTTACTCAGTGTATGTGCAGTTACACAGATATATAGTCATATCTGAGACTTTTTCCAAAGATTTATTGATTCATGTAAAAAAGGCTGCAGTAAACCAATTACACTTTAGCACAAATATTGTTCGTTTTAAAATCACATTTACGTTAAAAAAAAAAAAAAGTATGGCCCCATTTCATTTCTGTAAATGTTCTCATTGTGTGGCTGAGTTCAGGAGAAGAGCTTGGAGTCTGGTCTACTGTATTCAGTCTATGTGGGTACATGCGTGCGTGCGTGAGTGCGTGCATGCGTGTGTGTGTGTGTGTGTGTGTGTGTGTGTGTGTGTGTGTGCTATATTAGGAAAAGCTTTTTGAAAATAGCTTTTCAAATAATGGTAGAGAATCTTCGAAACTTTGAATCTTTGAAATGAAAACCATAGCTGTTCCTTAGTGATTATTTTCAGTGTGTAATTTGAAAGAACAGCCATTGGCTCTTCCTTGACTACATTACTTTACACTATATTATAACATGTCTTAGTTGTCCATTACACACACTATATTATAACATGTCTTA
>NC_034608.1:50438735-50442798 GCF_900095145.1 Mus pahari
TCTTAGTTGTCCATTACACACACTATATTATAACATGTCTTAGTTGTCCATTACACACACTATATTATAACATGTCTTAGTTGTCCATTACACACTGATTTCTTGGGTTGCTTAGATGTTCTAGATACAGATAAAACTTTACATAGTATCAAAAATAAATGTGTCTATCTTATTCATCTCATTAGAAAAGTCCTCAGGTCAAGGGAAGCTGCCCAGGTTCCCAGTGAAGGGTACGCTTTCACCAAAATTGTCATTTTTGCTAGAAATTTCAATTTTATTACTGGCCATAACTACTGGTAAGTCATTTTCCTTAAAGCAGCAGGCTAACGTCATTGGATCTTGAGAAAATGTCTGCTAAACAGCCAAGTCTAAAACACTAAGCATAATTTTTGCCACCAAACTTTGTTTTACAGTTCCATGAAGGGAAAAAAAAAAAAAAACAATTCAACTCATAAGTCAAATAATGAAGCAGCGTTTTCCTGCAGAAGGCCACCACAGCCAGCAGGAACCCCAGGCACTGTAGGCACGTTGGCACCTCCATAGAGAATACCAACTCACGCATCGTAGAAACACAGTTTAAGGCACAGAGAAATAGAAGCAACTGGAGATTACGCGTGACATAAGTAAAGCTACCTTCTGGTAATAGAAAGCAGAAAAATGAGAATGTGGGAGTTTCTATGTTTTAATTATAGTTTGAATGTCTTATAATAAGATTCAGATTAAGAAAATGAATACGAGGAAGTCTGGCAGATTGCAAAAAAAATGGCTTTGATTCTTTCCTAATGGAACCCTGAGTGACTTTTTTGTTTAACTACTCTGAATTCAGGTATATTTCTTTTCCTGCATTAATAACAGTCCATTTCTATTTATAAAAAGTTAATGCAAGGCTTAGAATATACTTATAAGCTATATAGTAAACTGCTTAAATTTATCTAACAACAGTCTACCAAGAACAGAGTTGAGTTTTCAGTTTTTTAATTCTTTGTGAAACATAAGACATTAAAATTTGTCATCTTCACATAATAATCAAAACACTAAATGATATACAGAACAAAAAAAATTTGAAAACTGCAAAGGAAAATGTCTAGTGACATAAAAAGGCAGACCTATCAGAATTACATCTGACTTCTCATCAGAGACTCTAAGAGCCAGGAGGGCCTGGGCAGATGTCTTGCAGACCCTAAGAGACCACAGATGACAGCCCAGACTACTATACCCAGCAAAACTTGCAATCACCATTGTAGCATGGAATTTTTTTTTTTTTTTGCTAATAACATATTTATTACAAAAATGACGATTTTCAATCACTGTAAAAAAAATTGGCATCTTCAAATATTGAAGGCACTCACAATAATTTAAAAAATGAAAATGTAGTATATTTACTATTGGGTACAAAGAACACTTTTGATTGAGAAATAATAAAAACTCTGTAGAAAATGCATAGAATTTAGTTGTCTCTGTAACTGGAGTCCTTTCACCACTTTCCCTATTTGAATGGAAGCTGATGTCTCACTGGTACTGTCTGTCAGTCAGTGCACATACAGGCATCTGCATAAGAAAGCAAAGGCCGGCTGTGGTCTTAAACTCACAGGACAGCATCTCGTCAATGGAAGACTTCTTCATATCTGTCCCTATGCAACTACTAATCTGCTATCTATGTCAAAGTGACACATCCTCCATTTCCCCCACACAAGAAGAGAGAGACTGCAACCTGACAGTGACAAGGGTTCGGAAGGCAATTGGAAAGGAAGCCGACTTCACACTCTATGCTGCACTCCGGGCTGTAGAAGGTTCAGATACTTTACCTCAACTGCCAACAGACAATTAAAGACTCTAGTGGCTCAGCGTTTAGGTGAGTTTTACTTTGGGCTTTAAATAATTTTGAGGTTAGAATATTTCTTTTCATTCTTTGTAGGAATGAAGATGTAGGACACAAAAATTTGTTCCGTAGTTGTCATCTTAACTAAAGAGACCTTTCTTTTTGGTCTTGGCCATTGATGATGAGCTGCCGGCATCAGCTGAGGGCACATTTCCTTTGGCAAACCACTCAGGTAATTTTCTCTTTGATACTACAGATGATGCCTATAGAAAACAGAGATGAAAGAAATATTTATACAATGGAAAAAGCACAGGAACTGTAAAAACAACTCAGACATCCTGAATAACTAACTATTCTCCCCAACCAAATAAAATGAAATAGAAATATTTATAGAACTCATTTTGAGGTGAAAATCTAATAAATAAAAGAAAAAATTACTATATCATTTCCTTAAGCATTGACTTATCAATTACCCTCCAGTTTAAAGATAAATTGTTATCATTATTATTAGAGTGCGTTTGTGTGTGTGTGTGTGTGTGTGTGTGTGTGTGTGTGTGTGTGTACATGCTATACATACTACAGCACCTATGTGGAGGTCAGAGACATCTTTCAAGGGTCTTTTCTCTTCTTGCTAGCATGGTGCAGGAGAATATTTCTTATTGCTTCTTCCATGTTGTGTACTCAAAGCTAGCTAACCTACAAACTTCAAAATATGCTTGGACATTATAAACAACATACATCCTTAGGGGCTGGAGAGATGGGTCAGTGATTAAAGTGCTCGCTAAGAAGGCAAGAGAACCAGAGTTGGCTTCCTGAGAACCAACATAAATACTGCGTGGACACAGTGGGTCACCTGTAATTCCAGCCTCAGAAGGCATACACAGAGATCCCCAGAGCAAGCAGGCTAGCCACACGAGCTGACCTGGTCAGCTATAAGTCTGACTGAGTCCTTGCCTCAAACAGTAAGATGGGAGAGTTGTTCTTGATATCAACAAGCCTCTACAACACATGCACATATATGCATGCACACTACATATTCATACATACAAAACATCTTGATTTATTCCTATAATCATTAATTTGTAGCTACTAACACTTAGTCCTGGAAGTCTTACATCCCAGGAAGATGGGAGTCCAACTCAAGATCCAGCTATACCACCCTTGGGTAACTACCCAATGGACACTTCACCCCACCACAGAGACACTTGCTCAACCATGTTCACCGCTGCTCTAGTCCTAACAGCCGGAGAGGTTGGAAACCATGGAGATGTTCCTCAACAGAAGAGTGGATAAAGAAGATATGGTACAGTTACACAGTGGAGTAGTACTCAGTCATTAAAAAAATGAAATCATAAAATTCAGAAAGAAGATAAAGGACATAAAGAAGTTGAGCTGATGCCTACACAAGCTCTTCACACCTGTAATCTAGCATCTTTGACACAGCAAGTTTCTCTGCATACTACCAAAAAAGATAGGGAAACACCAACCCAGCCAGAAACTGTGATCAAAAGTGCTTCCGTGCCTGCAAAATATACTAGGGCAATGGTGGCACAGAGCTTGTGGGAGTAACCAACCAATATCTGATTTGACTGAAGACCCATTCCACAAAACGAAGCTTATACCCAACATTGGGGAGCCCCGAACCTGGGATTAGATAGCCCAGGGACCTAGGGTAAACGCAAATACTACAGTTCTTTTCTTAAAGTAGCATGTGACTCCTCATGACTTTCTGCTCTACCCCTAGGTCAGTGCCCTCCTCGCCCACCACCAGAGAAGCTTCCTCCTGCATCAGAAGGAAGCAAATTCAAAGGCCTACGTCAGACATAATGCCAAGAGTGAGCGACACTGGGTCACTCAACCCTGAAAGAGATGTCTCCATCAATTCCTCCCCGCAGGGCTCAGTGAACCCCATAAAAGAGGAGGCAGAAAGAGTGTGAGACCTAGAGGGGAATCTAGAAGTCGAAGGAAACATGCCTAACGCTCACATGAACCCACAGAGACTGAGGCAGCATGCCCAAGGCCTGCACAGGGCTGCGCCAGTTCCTCTGAGAATACATCATGGCGTCTGAGTGTGCAAGCCAGGGGGCCTTGTGCCTTCTCTTGGGCTGGTTTCCTTCTGGTTCTGTTTTGGCCAACTCTAATTAATAGCTTTTGTTTTTGTCTTACTATGTTTTATTTTTTATTATTATTCCTTCAAAGGTTTTCTGATTTTTTTTTTTTTTTTTTTTTTTTTTTTTTTTTTTT
>NC_034608.1:50442847-50447551 GCF_900095145.1 Mus pahari
TTTTTGGTTTTTCGAGACAGGGTTTCTCTGTATAGCCCTGGCTGTCCTGGAACTCACTTTGTAGACCAGGCTGGCCTCGAACTCAGAAATCCACCTGTCTCTGCCTCCCAAGTGCTGGGATTAAAGGCGTGCGCCATCACCTCCCGGCTCGGTTTTCTGATTTCTAATGGAAACAGAAAGGGAGTAGATCCAAATGGGAAGGGCAGCAGGGATGGTGTGTGTGTGTGTGGGGGGGGGGGGGAGACTGAGAAGAATAGAGGGAGAAAAAACTGTAATAAGGATATATTAAGAGAAAAAAATCTACTTTTAATAAATGGAAACAACAAAGGAAAAATAAAGTCAAGCTGGACAGATGTAATAGACAATGAGAAGAGACCCCCCCCCAAAAAAAAAACAGTGGGGAAACGGTCCATAAAACAGTTTTCACATTTTAAACACTGCCCAGAGCAGTATTATGAGCAATCATATGGAGTCAATAAGGTCACTCTGAGACATGCCTAGTGCTGCAAGGGCAGGAAAGCCAATTTTACATGGAAATGAACAATAGATGAGGAGCATCTAGGAGAGCAGGCTGGCATAATAGCAGAGGATGCCCTTTCCTGGGTTTACAGGAAGGAAAACAAGTTTGAAAGTCTTAGGTGCTTAGCATTAGTTACAGAAATAGAAAGTCGGGCTTTCTACGGAAGTTAAATCTCATTAACTCTACCTAAAAATACACACTTGCTTATATCCCTTTTACAGCTAACAAATTATGAAAAATCTCAACATTCCCAAATAATTAAGTTACTAGGGTATCTAAAACACAAGATAATACACAAAGCTAACTAAAGTTAACGAATTTAAAAAGGTCAGTTCAGTTTAAAAAAAAAAAACTCAGTTCCCTTTTTAAAAAAGAGAATATTGAGACGAGTAGGAGGCTGGAACCCCTCTAGTGATCACTGCAGTGCTAAAGCTCAGAGGTTCATCTCTAGCACAGCGGTCGCAACTACAAGCTGTCACATCAAGTTTACCATGGAAGAACTAAGATAATTTATGAAAAGCTCATCAATTCCTATCAGAGAGTCATGTGACCCTAGAGGCATTAAGTCAAACCTGCACACTTATAGAATGATTCTTCTCTGCCTATGATCTGTCACATGATAAAAACAGTGATATCCAAAGCATTATTAATATCATCTGAAATAACACTAAATGCTTACTTTGTCTAATTATGGAAAAGACCCCCTATGTTATGCTCATAATATAACCCATGTGTAGAGTGCAATCTGTATGCCAGGGCATGAAAATGAAGGAAGGATCAACCAATGGGAGGCACTGATAATCAGACTTGACTTCACTTCCATTAACCACATACATTGTCATGATACACAAAGCTAACTCCATTAACCACATCTGGAAAAAGGTGTATTTCTCCAGCACAAAGTCAATACAGGTAAAATCCAAGCTGGTATTCTACACAAGAAATCATACTTCTTTTCTTGTCTTTTTAAAAACAGCTTTTCTGACATCATCCTTGTACATGCAGATTTATATATGACAGTAGATCAACATGTACCCACTGGGCATGCAAAGTGCACAGGTGACACTTGGCAAACACACATGCAATCAATACCTTGGTCTCGGTGACCACCTCTTTGCTCTTCTTAAAGCTCCCACAACTCTCTGCAGAGCTGGGGAAACACCTCTTCCTGTTGGAATCACAGGGAGGCTGGGTTCTGCTGTTGGAACCGCTCTCAAGGATCTCAATCACCATGTGGATGAGGTATGTGTCAATATTTTCAGGAACTAACATTCTGATGAGTTTAACTTTATACATATCTGTAGGAGATAAGAAAACCAAGACAAACAAAAGTTCAGCAAAATATTTTAGAAAATTATCACGTGAAAATGATAAAATACTATATATGAAGGAAGAAGACTGTGACCCCCCCCCAAAAAAGAATTCTTGTCTCACAAATGGTAACATCCTTAAGAGGAATGGGGTAGAATTAATGGGTAAAACTCTTTATGGTGTCTTTTGTTCCCTGAGAATAACAAGAATCACACATAGATCCTTTTAAAGGAAACTATACTTCAATTTCCAAATATTGGTCACCAATTAATTTTATTTTTTTAAAATAATTTATCCTTGGGGCTAGAGAGGTAGTTAAGAGCTCACATTGCTTTTTACAAGGGATCCAAGTTTAGTTCCCATATCAAGAAGTTCACAACCATCTGTTTAATTCTAGCTCCAGGTAATCTGATGCCCTCTTCTGGCCTCTGTAGAGACCCACATTTGTGTGTATACACACACACACACACACACACACACATGCAAATAAATTCGTTCTTTTTTTTAAAGTTCTTTTTTTTTTTTTTTTTTTTTTTTAACAGCTTTTAATTTGCTTAACTCTTTTGCTCTCTCTGGATATTCTCATTTGTGTTTATTAGCCATTCGATATTCCTCAGTTGAGAATTCTTTATTTAGCTCTGTACCCCCTTTTCTTTTTTTTTTTTTTTTTTTTTTTTTTAGAGGGGGGTTGCTGAGACAAGTGTTTCTCTGTGTAACCCTGGCTGTCCTGGAGCTCGCTCTTTAGACCAGGCTGCCCTCAAACTCACAGAGATCTACCTGCCTCTGCCTCCCAAGTGCTGGGACTAAAGGTGTGTGCCACCACCACCTGGCTTAAAAACAGCTCTTAAAATAGAAGCGATGGATACTTACAAATAAGTTTCTAAGACAATTAAATCAACAATATATTTCACAGCCAAACCACATCAGTTACTTAAAATGCTTATTGTAAGGTAAGTTTTCTGGGAGACTACGTTCATCACAGCATTGTTTTTGTGAAAAGGTGAAGACAGAATGTGCCCAAAGTAAACCCCGCTGAATCCACAGGACAGGATGCTCTGTGGCAGTCTGACCAGAGCTGTGCTTTCAGAAGGACGGGACCTGCACACTTAGTGCCAACACAGCTCCCTCACAGCTTCTGCACACAGTGTAGTGTCTCCTACAGATAAGCCACCACTCTTCCTTGAAGCATATCCTTTCTTCATCATCCTCATCTTCAGTGTTGAGTACAATAGAGCTAAGCAACTAGAACGTGCTTATTTGTCTTCACTGGGGTTGGAAAGGTCACCAAGCGCTGCTGACACTTAGCACAGTGATCAGAGGCCAAGTGCTGGTCTAATGAATGACATCTTGAAACCATGAATTTAAGTTGTTGATATTTTACATTTGTATCTCTGGATGGCTGAAAGTAGGGTTGGTAGTCCATAGGTTAAATACACTGTAGTTTGATGCACTGTGATAAATTATCTCTAAACCATTCTGTATCTAGTACTATAACCATTAACCTATCACATCCTACTGAATATCTGAAGTTAAGTAATTCAAGTTATTAAATTTAAAAACTGATTTTATACCAGTCTATTTTGTCCACCTTCAAGGCTTATAAAAGCTAATTATGGGTCACAATTTTTGATGTTACTATTTTGTCATTAATTTTTTTTGACAGTGCCTCATGTAGCCCAAGTTGGCCTTAAAAATCACTATAAAGACCATGATAATAAATGCTCTTAGCTTCATTTCCTAAGCACACACTGGCATACTGGCTAAAGTATTTCTGATTAAACTTTAGCATTAGAAGACATGTTATAAACATAAAACATCTGACTTAGAAGGCTTAACACAGAAAAAATGTAAAAGAGCTTTTTAAGAACTTTAGGATAATTGAGTATTGAAATGATAATATTTTAGTATATAGAACACATGAAACTGTTATAAAAAGTAACTGTATGTATGTAGTTTTTTAGCGTAGATGTTAGAAAATTAAGGTATCCGTATGGTTAATGTCATATTTCTATTGGCTAGTGCTGTTTTAGAAAAATCACAGCATATCGTAAAGTCGCTGAGACGACAGTTTTATAAGTAAGTCACTTGTAGTTTAAGATCTACTTATTTCCACTCCACTGCCCCGTGTGAGTCTATACTAAGCATCCTTTGGAAAGTTAAATGACAGCACTGGCTGTCCTCCTTTGGTGCCCTAAAAGGGATCATGTTACCCCTGTGTCGAAGGCCCCTCAGAAGCCACCTTAATTTTCCAGTTCCATGCACATAAAGAACAGGAGAAATTACTCAGGGTATTATCTAGGTACCTCATTAAATATCTTACTTAACTTATTAAGCCTAGTTAAGGATACTCAATGTAGTAAAAGAAGTTTTAAATTATATAAACATAGAAAAACTAACAAGAACCACAGAATTATAAAATCATAAAATTACAGAGTGAAAAATCTAATAATAAGTAAAAGTAATAAGATATACGAAAGTAAGAGTTCAACTCACAGTTACTCTATTTTTGAGGAGTTAATATAACATTGTATTATATTTAATATTATATTATAAAATACAAAATATTATATTATAAAAATTATATTGTTATAAAAATACAAAATAAATTTCAATTTGGAACTGTGCAAAATTTATATTTCAAACAAACTTCATTAAAATGCTTAATTATGTAACAGGGCTATAGCTAAATAAAAATAATGTCCAGATATTAATGTAGTATGCATATTTTCATTCTTTTTATTTTTTTAAGATTTATTTATTTACTATATGTAAGTACACTGTAGCTGTCTTCAGACACTCCAGAAGAGGGAGTCAGATCTTGGTACGGATGGTTGTGAGCCACCATGTGGTTGCTGGGATTTGAACTCAGGACC
>NC_034608.1:50447811-50474002 GCF_900095145.1 Mus pahari
ACACACACACACACACACACACACGACAGCTTACAGACCGTAACTGCATTATAAAGAAACGAGAGTTAAGACTTCACGACTGCCATGTCCTCTGCCTCTACTGGGACTTGAACCAGGCTATAGACATCTACTTCTGAATATTATATACTCAACCTAGGCGCAGGATATTTTAGAAGAGTAAGACACATGTTTCATAAGCATGTTTTAAAACACTGTCTTTGTTGTGTGCTATTGCAATTCAGTACCCGCCTGAGTAAGATCTACTTAATGCAGCAGTCTGTGGATGGTGGTGTTCTCCTAGTGACTCAGTCATTGGTTACTCTGAAGACTTTATCTGATGTTTGGTAAATCATGCTGTCAAATTATGAACTTTTAAAAAGATATTTCTAAACCATGTGTGGTTGTATGTGGTTTTTTAATTCCTTAGTTTAAAAGGTATCAAGTCAGCTATACTATACATATGTACATAGAGAACACCAAATGGACTCAGTAGATTCTGAATCTGTGGTGTGTGTGTGTGTGTGTGTGTGTGTGTGTCTGTGGTTTGTGTATGCCTATGTCTGTGGTGTGTGGGGAGGGCGGTGAGCTGTGCACAGACAGCCTGGTCCCCAGTCGAGCACAGTCCTTGAACCCCGGTGACCTGGTGGGCAGTGACTTCTGCCTGCATGGGAAGACAGGTATGCCCTTGGGCCCTGGCTCCTGTCACAGCTACAGCGTCCCACAGTCCCCCAACCCAGAGGTATGTGGCCATCAGTCATGTAGGAACAGCACCAAGCCAGGGCTATACAGAGAAACCCTGTCTCAAAAAAACAAAAACAAAAAGAAAAAAAAAAAAAAAAGAAAAAGAAAAAGAAGCACCCGTTGTCAGACCCTTACCCACCCCAAAACTGTATGTAAGACTCCTATCCAGAAGGGTTAAATGTGTGCAAGAACGACTCTGTCATCGGAGAGCTTCTGTCCTCAGAGCTGTAACACCTGGGAGATCTACTCTCCCGGAAACCGCCTGAAGCTCTGCCGCATTCCTCACTGGCTCCTCAGCCTCTCGTAGGCCCAGCCTGACTGACCAGACTCAGCCCAGAGCAGTGTGGAGGTAGAGCCAACTGAATTGGCAGAAGTGACTTCCCCTCCCTGCTCACACTCACTTCCCTTTGCTGTAACTCTCACACCTCTGGTACCCCTGTGGGGGGGGGGAGGGAGGGTGGTCATGAATTTGAGTGGCAATGAATGAATCTGGGTGTGAGAGGAGAAATGATGTACACAGTACTTGAATATATTCTCAAAAACAAAAAATTGATTTAAAAATTTATTGACATCAGAAATGAAAATCACTAAGCTCAGACTATAGAGGGCACTAGTTATGGGAGATGATATTTAAAGACGCTAGAAAACAATAAAGGAAATAAAATTAATTTATCTTAGTCAAACAAGACTTAATAAACCTGAATCTTAATAAAATTATGTTACATTTTATTGTTAATAACTTTTAATTTTAAGATAAATTTTAAGTTACTTTTATTTTGATAATTTTTAAGTTAATTTATTTGGCAGTATGATTTAAAATGGCACAGTAAAAGTTAAAACTTGCTACATCATCAATCTTAGAAATGATACTAAAACTATGTTTACAACTCTCTAGGCCCCAGTCCCTATGGAAGACAGGGCAGGAGTGGAAATCAGTGTTTCTATTTTTCCTTCTTAACCAAAAGTTCAGTAACTTTAAAAATCACATAACTTCCAAACTAAATTAACAGCAATTCAACTCTTTACCACAGCCAAATCAGCAGATACGTGGCAATAATGAATTGGGTTAGAACAGCCCTTTTTCGTTATGAAAGAATATTGATCAATTACTTAGTATATAAACACAGAAAAGATCACTAGAGCCTACAGAATTCTCAGTGGCATGCTTCTATAAAATGAAATTTACTATCGGTATCTGTTGGCGCTTCACCAACGCCACAGGTTCCACATCCTGGTTTCACTAACCAGACTCGGTATGGTGGTATCTGCCTACAGTTCCAGCACTCAGCCGACCGAGTCAGGAGATGGTGAATTCAAGGACAATCTAGACTACACAGCAAGACCTTGTCTCAAAGCAAACACAAGACAGCATCTGTACTAAACATGAACACACATTCTCATTACTCCTCGAACAATACATTGTAACAACTACCAACAAAGCATCTATAGTGTAGGAGCTGCATATTATATGTGATATGATGTAATTGAAAGTATATAGGATATGTGTTACATGTATGTGTGTGTTACATTTTATAGAAGAGACCTGGACATTCACAGATTTTTATATCTCTGTGGAGACAAATCAATACTAAGGAGTAATTATACAGTTTTTAAAAAGTCTTCCTTTGTATACACTTACTTATTAACTTCATATATTCTTTTTTCAATATTTGTCTGTATCTTATGTGTATGACTGTTTTGTCTGCATGTATGTGTACTATGTGTGTGCCAGATGCCTGGATAGGCCAGAGCAGGGAGGGCATCATATTCCTTAGAACTGAAGTCACAGACCTTTGAGAGTCACCATGTGGGTGCTGGGAACCCAACCTGGGTCCTCTACAAAAGCAGCACTGTCGCACTGAGCCGTCCCTCTGGCTCCAACTTTATAATTCTTAATTAACTATCAAAAGACGGACTATACTAGAGATGATATTTAAAGGATATTTTTAAATGCTCTCAGATATTACATTCACTTCAACTGTCACCGTCCCTCACTGGCGACACTATTTATTATTTGCCATGTACCAAGGCTCTCTGCCTAGTGTCCAATTTATTTCTCACAATTCTGCAAAGGACAAAATTACTATTTCTTCCTATTTCACACATGAAGAAATTGAGACCTCAAAAGATATAGGTCCGAAACCATGAACTGTCAGAGTGAAGACTGGCTCACCAGTGTGTCTCCTGCCTAAGCCTTTGCATCTACTTGTCTAGGCTAACTCCATCAGTTCATGGTTTCAGCCAATCAGCAGCAAACATATATATTAAAAAAGGAAGCAATGCTGCATAACATTGCTCAACCATCTTTTCAAAGCATGTAGCCAGGCAGTGGTGGCACACCTCTTTAATCCCTGGGAGCACCTGGGAGGCAGAGGCAGGTAGATTTCTGAGTTCAAGGCCAGCCTCGTCTACAGAGTGAGTTCCAGGACAGTTTGGGCTATACAGAGAAACCCTGTCTCGAAAAAAAAACAAAAACTAAAATAAAATAAAATAAAATCAAAGCATGTATTTGAGTCCTAAGAGACAATGCATTTCTAAATGAAATTCCAGTTTTTAGCTTCCCCTAAAATGATGTGTCATTTTGCAATAGACAAAAGTTGATGCACCTTGAATCTAATCCTGCACAGTAAATCTGTTCTGCTACTTCTGCCTTCAAGTCTAACAGACCGGCTACTGTTGCAAGGAGACTGATTGTCTCATAAGACTACTCTAACTGAGTTACTCTGGATATTTTACCACAAAGCCCAAGATCTGGCCCTTGGGTCTCAAAATGTAGAAACTTAAATTTAACCTTAGCAGACCCACATTGACGGAGTTCCCAAAACTATCAATTCATTAACTTATAATTATACATGTGCAGTACCATTCTAAGTCTTAAATTAGCATGTCTAGACACGCTTTCTCTATACACAGACATGTACAGAAAATCAAACTATAACCAGATTGTATTTGAGGAAGACTCTTACTGAGTAATTCTGTTGTTTTATCACTTCACAGATTCTTGGGTGAGGGACAACTTGAGTTGTTTCCACATGGGAAAGAATTTCAAGTAAGAAAAAGTAAGAATTCACTCAGCTTTGCAGAAAAGGGTTGTTTTTAAGATGACCATTGCTTTAGTCCAACAGAATTTTTTTTTAAAAATCAGATTTATTGTTATAGCACACTGACCTTATATTTGTGGATTTAAGAGGAAAATTCTCTAATGTGCCTTAACTTGACTTCTAGGGGTTGGGGGGGGGGCAGGGAACATCATTTCTTAAATATTTCTGTAAGGCAAGCAGGGGACAGAGATTCATGGCAGAGCTGAGGTTCCTCAGTGGTACAAGAACAAAGAATAAAGGCCTTTTTCAGTGGGAGCTTTGCCTGCATGTGTATCTATGCATCATGTGTGTGCCTGGTCCCAACAGAGGTCAGAAGGGGCTGTCAGAGTCCCTGGAACTGGAGTTACAAGGTGTGGGTGCTAGGACTCCTAACTGCTGAGCCGTCTGTCAATCAAGCATGGACAAGAAACCCCTCTGCTGGGGCTACAGAGCTTGACAAGTCTGGCAGGGACTCAGAGGCAGTTAGGGGAAATCCAGGAGTCCTTCAGGGGCTGGGAGTAACCATGAAGGACCTTGCGGCTTTAGACGCCCGATTTGAGGATGTGTGAGAAAAAGATCATCTGAAAAGACTCTTTCAGTACACCTTCTGCTGAGGAAGAAATAATTGTTTTTGTTTTTATTTTCTACAAAAAAAAAAAAAAAAAAAAAAAAAAAAAAGAAATAAACAGAGCACAGCGCAAGGGGCAGTGCAGTTAATAAGATACTGAGGGTGTCGCTTGTTTACTGAGCTGACTCGGGTCATTAGGCTGCGGAGAAGCGCTGCGCTCATCACCTGAGTTGATGGGAGGGTTTCGGATAACATCCNCCTTGCGGCTTTAGACGCCCGATTTGAGGATGTGTGAGAAAAAGATCATCTGAAAAGACTCTTTCAGTACACCTTCTGCTGAGGAAGAAATAATTATTTTTGTTTTTATTTTCTTCAAAAAAAAAAAAAAAAAAAAAAAAAAAAAAAAAAGAAGTCACCAAACCACAGCGCAAGGGTCAGTGCTGTTAATGTGAAACTGAGCGTGTCGCTTGTTTACTGAGCTGACTCGGGTCATTAGGCTGCGGAGAAGCGCTGCGCTCATCACCTGAGTTGATGGGAGGGTTTCGGATAACATCCGTAATAATCTTCCGAGCCTCTGGGGTCAGGCCGGCTCGCTCCATATCCAGAGGGTAGCCGGCTTTCACCGCCTGGGCTAAGTGCATGCCGACTGCTGTGAGAGGCAGAAGTCTGTTCTCAGCTATGCTGTGCTGCAGAAAGAAAGAAGAGCAAAACCAAAACAGAAACAGACAAAACCAAACAACAGTGAGCCGAAGACTTCCTGCTGCACCTCACAGACAGAAAACCCCTGACATCTTCAGGGAGCAAACACTCACTGATAAATAAGCAACGAATAACCCTTGGATACAATTTTCATTGTAAATATTCCTTTAAAATTAGTATATAGACCTCCACAGATTCCACCCTATATATTGATTAAAACAAAAATTATGCAACTTTAGTCAAAAGTTCAGTCCCCACCCCTTCCTTCTGTATTCACTTTAAAAAGCTACTGACCGCTGTTAGCCAGCAGCCTTCTGAAAATAGAGAAAGCTGTATTGTGATGCTCTTAAAATTGGACACGGTGTTTTGGCTACATCAATTTCCAGGAAGAGAACTTCTAAATGCTCATGGAGGATGCAAGGCTCCAGAACTGTTTAGAAGGGTCCTGGGAAGACTCTAATAATAAGTATTTTCCATAAGCACCATTCATAAAACAATAACTACAGTTTAACAAGAATGCTTGCTCGTTCTTATCATACTACTGAACTTAAAGGTAATGATGATAAAATTCAGTAAGTATCTTTATGAAGCTTTTGAAACATATGTGTCTCCAAATACATTTACAATATATATTAGGTAAAAAGCTTTTTTAAAATCAAAAAGCAGAGACATTCACACTAACATTCATGATATTTCTTCCAATATATTTAGAAAGTCTGAATTTAGACTGTATTTGTGAATGTTGACTGATTCACAGAGTAGGCCGTCTAGGGCAGTATTTTCATCTTCTGTAAGTAGGTATTAAATTGCTTCCATCAAAAAGCATGGACCTTGTGTGTATAATATTGGGGTTATTTGATACCAGGCATCAAATTACTTCCAACTAATTGTATTATTGCTTATCACTAATTAGTCCTCAGATGTGTTTAATCCTGCGGTTAACTAGCTAGACCCTCTTAAGACTCCAGGGAGGTATAGATAATCAACAATCATTTTGCAAAATCAAACACTACTGTATAATACCACAAGATATAAATGAAGATATTTTATTCATTATTATTGAGCTCTATAATATGCTTTATTCCAAAATTTGGAGCCCATTCCAAAATTTCTTGGTGATCATATTCCGTTATCGTATATGCATGGTGAAATCATATACATAAGGTCTATTCAACAAGGGCAAGTTACTGATTGTTTACACAGAATGCCTACTCACTACAGTCTTTCTTTTAAAAATAGTTACTGACTGTGTGTTCTTACTTCCATCTAGAATAAGCTGATTGAAATATCCTGATGCTGCGTATGCAGGAAAAACAGGCCCTGGCCCACACGAGCTGGCCCAACTCAGTTGAATGTCAGAGAGGCCTGGAATACGAAGCAGGGGTCTCATGGAGCCCTCACTCTAGTGACACGCTCTCCATGTCATAGAGTAAACATCCCACAGCTTTAACAACTTAGCTTAGACCAAGGAAGAAATATTACCTATGGCCATTTTTCACAGTAATGTGATTTTTAAATTCATGTCCAACATAGTTTTGGAGCAGCGAGTGCCAGGCGATCTGGAGTGAATAGTAAGTTCTTACCACGTTATTTTCAGATCTCTGAATAACTTCCAGAGACAGTGTATACACCATACACACATAACAGTGTGATTCCTCAGCTTTGCGCTGTTTCTGTTCCGCTACTGAACTTATTTTCTGTGGTAGTACTCAGGATAGAGCCCAGGGACTCACTCCCACATACTTGGCAAGTGTGCCAAACGGAAGGTATAGTGGACTAAAAATTACACACATTCCATAATACGCAGCTTCTCATGTTTCGTGGTAAATGGTGTAAAGAATGGTATACCTACATTTGGTATTATTGGATCACATTTTGTTTTTGTGTTCCTTAATAATATGTACACGAATGGTTTTATACTGGTTTAAAAGTCCTTCTGCTACATTTTCTCTGAGCCCCAGCCGTGTTCTCTGTGACAGTCTCTGTTAAGATGATCAGTCACACTAGTCTTGCAGTTATTACCTGACAGACACGGGCTTACCAATGCCATTGTGTCTGAAAATTAAAGACGAGACTTACTGTTTGACAAGAAGTAAGAGACCCCAAGTCACAGCTTCAACCCTGAAAAGGTGAGAAAACACAAGAGCACACTGACGGCTCTGTCACCTCAAGGCGGTACTTACTAAGGACATTTTCTTTTCCTGGAATAGAGTGTACGTGACGGCCGCAGACTGGGGGAGTGAGCAGTCTTTCTTTTCCATCTCCTGACTTTTCTCCTGTTCCTTGTGAGGTTTGGCACTGGAAAGGAGGTCTGTCTGCAGAATTTTAATTGTGACACAAATCAGAATAAGATAATAACAGACATAAGAGCACCATCCACACAGTGATCAACGCATGCATTGCTGTGAAGCAGTGCAGGAAGGGGAAACACCAAATCTGTAAGTAACAAAGAGTTTTCACAGGGAATGCAAAAGAGGGGAATGTTTTACATGTCGATTTAAAAGGTCAAATAACTTAAGAGCGTGCAACAAACTTTCTCATCTTACCTTCGGTTCAGAAGAATCCAAAAGGAACCATAATGTTCTAACTAACGTCTCTAAGCTAATCCCCTAACTCTCTGGGAGTGAATACTGAACAGAATCAGTATACAAGCTTACATACCATAATCACAGAATAGGCACATAGATCATAAAGAGTCATGTCCTCACTATATCTGTACATGTATATAACTAAGTATGTATATATGTATGTATATGCATATATATATGCATCTATGTTAAAATATGTTGTATATTTAACAGTAAAACACGCATCCCAACCAGAGCTCTGGCCCTCAGCATCAGGTAAAGCCTTAGATAAGGGCTGACTGGTCGGCTCAGTGGGGAAGAGCGTGTGTTGCTCTTCCAGAGGACTTGAGTTTTATGTCCAGCACCATAACAGGCGGATCACACACACACACACACACACACACACACACACACACACACTACTTAAAAAACTCTCTTAGGTACAGCTCCTTATGAAATATCCAAAAGAAAGAACAGGGAACTATTAAAAAATAAAATTCATTAAAAATTATGAATTTTCTTAAGCTTTAAAATAAATAAATTATAACTGGTTTTTTACTCGTATATAAAAGATTAAAACAGCATACTTAGTTATAATAAACAAGGGGGGGAAACAGCTTAATAATGTAATGGGCCCAGTCTCCCAGTGAATAAACCTGGTTTCATCTTGGTAAGAAAATATATTATTGCATTCTATTAAAGATTTGGGAGAAAATAATTATGGGATTAAATTTGAGGACCCTTTGTTTCTTTATCTTGTCATTTAGGGAGCTCAATAAAAATATAAATATATTTGAAATGAATGTATTAAAAGCTTATTAAATTTAGTGACTATTTATTTAATAAATGTTTTCAATAATCTGCACAAGTCATTTTTCAGGACGGTTGTTTGGACACCTGCCCTTTGGGCCATTTCTCTTTTGCCTCGCTTCTGTCTTTGCTCTTGACAAGGGGCTGGGTGAAATAATGCACTCACAGTTACACTACAGCACTTACTCATGCAGGAAGCTCACTAAGCGCTCACAGAGAGCATGCTCCCTCAGTTACCACAGTTTCATTTTCAAAATAGCTCATATGAAATGTGGTGAATTATATACAACTGCTTGTATAAAGTTACGTAAGAAATTTTAAGGTGGCCAAAGGTATTCTGTTTCAAAAGAGGATATGGTATACACAATCATCAGACACCCTATGTGGATCAGGGAGGACTGCTCTGAAGAGGACCCAGTGGGCCGGCCGGGGAGACATGAGCCCACATACTGTCATGACTGCTTAACATCTGTAACACACGTCACCACTTCACTGACCCAGGATAGAAGTCATCACTTCTGTGATTCAGGGAGAGACCCAGGAAATGGAAGACAACGTCACACTCACAGGGAAAACCACAGAGCCGAAGCCCTGAGTCCCTGACTCTGACCAGCAGGCTTCACGGCCATCGCTGCTCTCATCTCACAGTGGGGTTTACACGGGGAGTTTGAGGAAAAAAAAGTAAAACAAACAACTCTGTGGAACTGGTCTTTATGGTGGAACAAGAAATGATCAGCTCAAATGAGGAGTTATGGTAAAGACGGCAGAGAATGAAGGGAAAGCTGTTGAATCAGAGGGCTCCTAACTGCAGGATGGGGCATTGATTAGGACACACGTAGAATCAAAGGAAAACCAAGGGGCTAGGCTCCCAACCAACTGACAGCTAGGATACATACACAACTTCAATTCCTAACTGCCAGCCTGGAGAAGAAAAGAACCCGTCAGCCAAAATACAATACATATCCAAACTTAAAATGACACTTTCCCATTAAGGAAGGACATGTATACTGACAGCTACTTTAGCATTACCAACAAAGGAAGGAGCTCCCAGGCCTGATGGCTCCTGCCTAGGGTCCTCAAACTGGAAGACTGAGATAGGGATCCAAGGTCAAGGCCAAATGGGCTGTAAGGTCAATTCCAGGGAAGCCTAGGCTACAAAGGGAGGTCCTGAATCTGTTAATTTTAAGAAGTATGTAGTTAACATGTTATTACAATCATTTACTGTAAAACAACCTGAATTCATTCTCTTAAGTGTCCAGGTAGAAATACAACTAAAGAAAAAAAGTGCTGTCTCTGCAATGGTCGGAAGTGTTACTCTCTAAGAGGTTATGTAAACCAGAACAGTACCTGAACACTATTTACTTGACAGAACTGTTTGATGACTTCCAACAGAGGGGCCAACAGAGCAGCTTTGCCTTCAGAGACACCGTCGATCTGTTTCATGTTTTCAACAGTCGTCGGTCTGTCGTTTACAAGCAAGAGAGAGAGAGAGAGAGAATTATGAAGAAGCCACTGAAACAGTATCTCTCCAAGAATACAGCTCGTGTTCAGTCTCATGCTGTACCCTCTAACTGGATCCTTTCTACAATCAAAACCAGCGTTTTATACAAATGGCCACACAAATTCACACCTCGTGAGTACTTTCTCTGCTTTCGTCCACTGATAGATTTGCTATGTAAACAATTGGCAAATAAAGGCCCCTGCTTCTAGTACCACAAAACTCAGTTCTACCTGGTGAAGAGACCGTTATCAGAAAAGATACGCTAACACCCAGTGCTCCACTTGGTTATTCATATTATTCACAGACATGGAAACTATGAGGCTCTAAATGGGACAGTAAGAAAGGCTAAGAAACTTAGAACTAAATCTCATTCATATTTCTTCCCTGTAAAATGTCTCCAGTAACAGTAAATAGGCTCACTAGGCCTTTATCTCAATGGGTTTATTTGAGTCTGCTTTAAGTCCATGATGCTAGTTAGAACATTTCCATTTTAAATGTCCTTCTTATGATATAGCTTCTATGCTATGTATAAAAATACCCACGAGTCATAGCACTCAGCCTTTTCCAGTATGTCCAATATCAAAGACTATATAATATCATCCTTCTAAATTCCGCCAATCTAATCAATGGTTACTCTTATACCTTAAGTATTCTCTGAATAGTAAAGTGTCATCTTAGAATATTTATTTATTTAGCAAAATAGTTATAGTAACATGTAAACTACTATGTGTTAAGGATCCTTAGAACATCCTGCATTTAAGCAATACCTATTAAGTGAGATTTGGTGACAGAAAGTTTTAAAGGAACAAATAGACAAAACTTTGGAAATAAGTTCTATGTGCCTACTAAACATCTTGTTCTTCTGAGACACGTGCTGGTGATATCAAAGCCAAAACAAGGTGGGAAACTAGTACTGCTATTCACAGAGTTTAATTTCTAATATAGGATACATGTTTACAACTAGTTATACAGAAAAGGAAATAAAGCAATATTCATATAAAAGCATCTTTAGAATTCACCTGAAAACCTTTGATAAGTTCAAGGGAAAGAAATTATTTGGCTGACTAACACAATGGGAGACATCATGGGGGAAACAATAATTAAGCTAGATGTTAAGGATTTCTTAGGAAAAATTGTGCTTAATCAAGGAATTCAAAGCAAAAACAACATATATGAAAGCTAAAAGGGCATTGCCCAGAAATGGTAAGAAATTCAGGTGTTGGAAACCATTCCAAATTCTGTACTGAAATGAAAAAGTAAGTTTAAGTCGACAAATAGAAGGGCTTGAATTCTGAGCCAAAGAACCCAAGGCTGTGTAATCAATTTGTTATTAGTTATCAGATGTGAGGGAGTGGCCAGCTCAGAGGCTTCAGCAACAGGGAGTTCTAGAAAGCTCTGGAGTATCATAATACAAAGAAAGGCACAAAGGATAGACACAAGAATGTCTAAGTCTGGAGTTGAAACTATGTAAATGAGAGGAACTAAGAGAAAGGAAGCAAGAGCAAGGTGTAAGCAGATCACTGAGAACATCAGAGGACAACTAAAAGCTCCGAAACATGAGAGGAGAGGAAGAGGTGGTCAGGTGACATCGGGTACAGAGGGTGAGTGGATGATGGATGGTTTTATAAAACTGAGTATGATTCACTCCT
The DNA here is from genome assembly GCF_900095145.1 of Mus pahari. NCBI lineage: Eukaryota > Metazoa > Chordata > Mammalia > Rodentia > Muridae > Mus > Mus pahari. Next base: position 50,459,427 of record NC_034608.1, read on the forward strand.
GTGGAGGCAGGGTATCAGAGTGTATCTGAGACAGCACAGCAGCACTGGAGCCATGACAATCCATCCCGGCTGAAGCCGTGGTCACGCTGTTAGCTAACGATGTTTTAGAAATCTATTGTATCACAGAGAATTGGAAGGTAAGCAGCTCACCTCATTCTGGCCATGTCCAGCAGAACCTTGTTTGTTGCTAAAATAGCTGGAGGTACATCCATCTTATTAGCGTGTTTCTGCCTTGCTTCCACCAACCTGGCATATAACGCAGTCTAGCAAAATAAATAAATAAATAAATAAATAAATAAATAAATAAATAAATAAATAAATAAATAAAAGATGCAGCACTGCTTTTTAAAACACACTTAGCCAGAAGTTGCCTTTTCCTTTAGAACTCCAGGCACCACTGTTCCCTTACGATGAAATGCGCTCATCTACCTTAGAGTATGAGCTATGTTTTCATAAGCTGACCACCATTGTATAAAAGCCTTACCCGAGCGTCCAGCTCTTGGGCTGAAATGGCAGGTTCTGAGGAGCTGGAAGATGTTCCTGATGACGGTATCACGGCACTAAAATATTTAAAAGAAAATAAAGACGCTTTCCTTCTTTCCTCGGTTACTTTTTAAGTCTTACTCCAAATAAGAAATCTCTCCAGAACTGGCTCTAACCCTTCACAACGCAAGTAAGACAATCTGTGCTTCAAGTGCGCAGCAGCCTAGGTCTTAAAACAGTCTGGATGGGATAACTCATGGTGATGCTACAGTTAAAAATGTCATCTAGTTCTTTTATAGTGGCTTCAAGGAGAGCTTCCACCAATCTTCCTTCTCAGCCACGTGCATGGGAACAAAATATGGCTTATCCCCAGAGAAGAACACATCTTCATAAGCAGTAGGAAGATAGTCTGTGCATGCTGTGAGCCCCCGACTCTTGCTGGTCGGTAACAGCAGCAAAGAGCCAAGAGACTTACTCTGATTTTTTTTCAAAATCAAACGAACAAATATATGACAAAAGACACAATTTTGTTTTGGACTTTTCAACACTTGTAGAGACCGTATCAAAGTATCAGAAAGGAAATGTCATGGAAGGCAAGCTAGATATCTCACAAGAAGTATTTCTCACTGATGGGCTAAGTATAAACAGGAAAAACTGCAAAAGTGAAATTGTATAAGATTAAAATAGGTCAGATTTAAATGTCTTCTTCTTGAAATAAGAAAGTAAATGTGATTAGTATTCCAGAAGTGTTTGCAAATTTCTGTTCCAAGAATTCAGTAATTACAGTAAAAAGTCAGAATTCACTCCCACATTTATCAAATCCTGTCACATATATTAAGTCGACTTGCAGTTCAAAGAAATACAAAGTTAATCAAGAAAATTATAAATCTCCTTTGATTCACATTTAGACTTGTTATTTAACGTATGTGTGTGCACGCACACCATGGTGCATGCATGTAGGTCTGAGGAGAAACTGAGGGAGCCAGCTGTCTCCTTCCTCTGTCTGTGGGCCTCAGACCACTAGGGGCCTGTACCAAGCCTTCATCCCCTCTGTCATCTCACCGGCCCACTTTAACTTTTATCTTCTTTTTATGGACTCTTAACAATGACAAGCTATTAGCTTGGTAACTTAACTAAACCAAAATCTTGCTACCGTATCTTCCTGCAAAATTCTAAGTTGACGTCATTGACACAGACACGTATGCAGAGAATTTTAATAAAAGTCATGCAGCACAACTGAAGGAGGGACAGCCTGGGCCATGGATGGCACTGGCTGGGCACTTGATGGGATCAGGGTTATACCAGCATAAGTCTTGGTAATTTACTTAGAGATTGCAGATCAGGTTAATTGCAGTGGGAAGACCCACCCTGAATGGGGGATGGGGTGGGGGGTTCCACAGGCTGGGATCCCAGGCTATGGAAGAAGAAGGAAGAAATGGAGTATGAATATTCATTTCCCTCTGCTACTGACTACAGGTGCCATCCTCTGCTCGAGGCCTGCTCCTATGACGGAGTGCAGCTCAAAATGAGGGAGAGCCAGCACACTCTCTGCCTTCCCGAGGTTGCTCCTGTCAGGTATTTTATCCCATACATGTGGAAAAAAATGATTAGAGTCTTCTATCAGTGAGAAACCCTGGAGCGGTGGGCTCATTGCTGAATTCCACCAAATCTAACACAAACGTGCAAACGGCCATGTTCCCCAGACTGTTCCATACGATACAGAGAAAGAACAGCCCCAAACTCACTTTGTGAAGCTAGCAATACTCTACCAAAAGATAAGGACATGCATGCACACAAACACAGAGAAACAGACAGAGACAGACAGACAGAGAGACACAGAAAGGCTATAGACCAATTCCCATGATGAGCATAAATACAAAGATAAACCTGCCAGCAAAGTTCAGGAACACACAAGGTCATATGCCATGGCCAAGAGGGACAGAGTCTAGGGCTACACACCGGTGCTTCAGCACATTAGACGTTAGAAAACTCAAGGACAGTGTCCAGGACATGAGCATCTCAATGTGCACATGAAAAGACTTTGGCAAAGTTCAATGGCCCTCATGCAAAAAACGCCCTTAAGAAACTACAAATAGAAGGAACCTATCTCAGTATAATGAAGGCCACAGACAGTAAACCTATAGCCGACATGATAAATGAGGGGAAAATGAAAATATGTCCCCTAAAATCAGGAATGAGACAAACGTTCCCTAGTTTTTCCATTTTTATTCAGTCTGGTGCTAAAAGGCTAAGCAAGCTAGTGAAGTTAAATATGCGGAAGAAATAAAGGCATACAGATAGTAAAATGATTCCTACTTGCAGATGGTTTAATACTACTTTTTAAAGACCCAAATGGCTCTACCAGAAACCCCTCACACCTGACAAACATTTTTCAGCTACAAAGTAGGCTGCAAAATGAATACACTAAAGTCAGTGGCTTCCCTACATCTCAAATAATGAACTTGATTAAGAAGTTGGGAGTCGGAGGTCCCACTAATAGCAGCTTCAGAAACCTAGGAATAAACTGACCAAGGACTCGAAAGCCTTCTGCAACTTCAAATTTTGAAGAAAAAAGTTGAAGACATTAGAAGATAGAAAGACCCTCGACACACACAGACTGTCAGAATACGGTGACAATAAATTACAAAAACTACTCTAAGAGTCAACATGATCCCCATCAAAATTCAAGATATTCTTCATAGAAAGAGAAAAAAAAATTCCTCAAATTTAAAGAGAAGCAAAATGACACCAAATGGCAAAAGCAACCCCAAGCAGAAGGCCAACTGGAGACATTGCAATAACTGGATCTCAAATTAGACTAAAGAGACAGTAAAAGACAAAACAAAGCGAAGCAGAACAAGGCACCAGCAAAAAACAGACGCATGGATCAGGGGACTACGATGGCAGAATTAAATCTCAGCTGTAGTTATCTGATTTTCGATAAAGGCTTCAAAAATATACAATGGCGAAAAACAGCAAAGAATGCTAGAAAAACTAAAGACGGTTAGAGATAGATAGATAGATAGATAGATAGATAGATAGATAGATAGATAGATACATAGATACATAGATAGATAGATAGATAGATATAATTAGATAGATAACTAGATAGATAGACGGATAGAGATAATTAGATAGATAACTAGATAGATGGATAGATAATTAGATAACTAGATAGATAGATGATAGATAGATAGATAGATAGATAGATGGATAGATAATTAGATAGATAACTAGATAGATAGATAACTAGATACATACATACATAATACATACATACAAAGATAGATAGATAGATAGATAGATAGATAGATAGATAGATAGATAGATAGATAGATAGATCTGTATTTCTGACCCTAAAATTCCTGGAATTCTGAAAATGCTCTAGGAAAACACTTCAAGGTCCAGGCAGAGGCAAGGCTCCCACAGGCTGAGCTGCAACCTCACACTAGGTTGAATGAAATTAAAAAGCACCTGCAAAGCAAAGGAAGCAATCAGCAAAATAAAGAGAAAGTCTGCAAAAAGGGAGGAAAATATCACTGACAGTATCTTAATATGTACTATATATGAAAATAAAATACCAACAACTTCAAATCAATCAATAAGTCAATGAGCTGAGCTGACGATTCTCAAAGGATTAAAATACAAGTGGCAAATAATTAGCCTAATTGATGGGCTACCCAGGCCAGTGAAAGAATTAAAAAAATAAAACCAAAGTGGCCAGCTCCTGAGGAATGACACCACAGCTGCTCTCTGGCTTGCACATGCACACATATACATGTGAACTTCCTCCCACAGGAATGAGGACTCATGCACACACCTAACACATACAGTTGCAGATATGTGAGTGTCTTGCCTACGTTTGTACACTAAGTTTGTATTCTTAAACTAATTTATGGAGTATTCCCTAGGTAGCCCAAAATTAGTACATCCCTAAACTCTTGTTTTTTAACCTTAACTCTTATTTTTTTTAAACAAAGCGAATTAATCAGATATTTATGTCTTTATCTAATATGATTGTTCTTTACAGATCTTATATAAAATCATTCATGAGCCCACTTACAAACTTATGGAAAAATCTTGAGTATAATAACTTTTTAAATCTATTTATTTATTTTTATTTTAAACTCCAGATTTTATTCCCCTCTTGGTACACCCTCTAAATGTTCCACATCCCATACCTTCCCCCTGACCCCCCTGTCTTCAAAGTGTGTTTCTTAACTTGCCCAGTGAAAAGAATCCTGGGGTGTAAAACGATGCCCATGTTACAAAACAGCCAAATGAAACACAGTAACCATTTAAATGTAGAAATGCTTCATGATGCTCGATGGACACTGTCATATATACTCCTTAAAGTTTCTATTTAAATAAAATATTAGTAACTGCATCTCACACAGCCAAACAGAATGAAATGAAGATAAGGAAATTAATACCGTGATAAATGTATCTCATTGTGAAAGATCCAAAGTAGTGTTATCTAAACGAGCAAACAGAATAGAAAGTGTGTGAGCGTACAGTGTATTTACTTTAACCTGATATGAATATACACGCAGTTCATTTCATCTCTGTATATGATAGAAGCCATGACATTTCTCTTATCCCATCCTCAGACAGGATATTAGATTCTATACACTTTCCATACTTCTATTATGTCAGTAAGCCATGCAGTAAGATTAAAATCATGAACAGCAGGGTTTGTAGCTCAATGGGAGAATGCTTACTCAGCACATATAGGTCCTATGTTCCATCTCCAGCACAGGAAAATAAAAAATTAAAACTACGATGATCATTTTAGCTTTATTCTCTAACGATTCTTACATTTCCAGTCTTATTGACATAACACCTTTGTTTGTGATATGAGACCCACCCAACACATATACAGCAGAGAACTTCCAGATCTGGGTTCAGTCAGAGAAGATCCACCTAACCCTCAAGAGACTGGAGGCCCCAGGGAGTTTAGAGGTCTTGTGGGGTAGGAGGGAGGGTGGTGACATCCTCATGGAGACAGGGGGCAGGAATGAGGTATGGGATGTGGAACAGTCAGAGGGTGGACTGAGAGGGGAATAAAACCAGGAGTGTAAATAAATAAATGACAAAATGGGTTGTGGATATGTATTCCCAAATACATAATAATAATGCTAGAGGTAGACCTATATAAATGTGAGCCGGAAATGTCATTAGCTATACATTCATAAACTGCCCTTGGTATATTTGACTTCAGAATAACAGGGGCTTGCTTTAAGACAGAGGTGCACCAAGTGCTTAGCACTGTGATACAAAGCGTTGTAAATAGAGGTGCCCAAGGAGCACGATCCGTCACCCTTTCTACATGTCTGTTACACTACAGTCGTTACAACTACAGAGGTTATGTTGTGATTTTTTTTTTTCAATGAAACAGCCCAATATCTGATAATCCTTTTTCTTTAGGAAAGAAAGGAAAATATCAGTATTAATAATGTAAGCAAATATAATAAATTAAAATTGGAACTCTGTACCTTTTTTTAGGAATGTTAGTCCCAGAAGAAAATTTCTCAGGCACTTTGTAAGAATACGTTCTCTCCGAATTAGACTATTTTTCCACAAGTAAAGTCCATTAAAAAGAAGAAGAAATGACAAAAACATTTAAATACAAAGAAATCTCAAAATAACAATTTCCCCCTAAGCAATCAATTCTTCAAATAAATAAGCTAAAAAATTAGCTGCTGAAACACCGCCTTTGATAACTTTAAAGACAGTTTAAAAAGTAAATGATCCATGTAACAAATAAATAAACAAATAAATTTAAAAAGTAAATGATCTAAAGAACGTCATGAGACACGGAAGCCCAAATTACAGGGTTTCTCTGTATAGCCCTGGCTGTCCTGGAACTCACTTTGTAGACCAGGCTGGCCTCGAACTCAGAAATCCGCCTGCCTCTGCCTCCGGAGTGCTGGGATTAAAGGCAGTGTGCCACTATGCCCGGCTCCCAGCCCACACTCTTAACCAGTAGAAATGATGCCCTAGGAGACTGAATTCATCATTCTTCCATCACCATGGTTAGAGGAAAACAGCCTATGTGTAAAGAATCTGTAGCAGTTACTAAGACACTAGCAAAACAAGAAAGCACATATGTGCCCATTTACCAATGGAACGGGTGTGTATGTGTATGTGTGCGTGGCTTTAATGAGAATATTTAAGAATCAGACTCATTTATTAACTCTGAGTATATCTTTGTTTTATACATCATTTGCTTTATTCCAGTCACTCACGTTCTCCTTGTAGTTTGTGGTTTTTTTAATACGTGCCATGCAAATAATAAGACTTTAAACCAGGATTTGCCTCCAAGAGGAATGAGATAGTAAGGCCCACCCCTCAAACACAAACCTGCTCGGTAGTTAATCCAGCTGGGTTTTGATTAGAGGAATGCTGCATCATTTCTGAAGCTACAGGATTAGAACTGAAAGACAACAAAATTAAAACATCTCCCAAGTTAAAATGTAATCATACAATTTATGAGTCATTACTCTCAGAAAAGCATAGATTATATTACCCTTTAAGATCTGATATCTTAAAAAAAATTTTTCTCCCAAAAGAAAGGGGTTTCAAACAAAATAAAACAAAAAACTGATGCACAGTCAATCATATCTTCAGTGACACTGAAACACAGGCAGCAAGCATATTAGCTTTCTACGCCTACACTCGGGAGGTGTGGGTCACTAATTCTTTAGCACCGATCCCATGATACCTATGCAATGGGCAAGAACCTTGCTGGCTCTGCCTTTTATTCTATATGGCCATGAGGTGACTGTAATTCATATATATATTCGTCTATTCATTTCAACACAGTACCGGAAGACCGTAGCACAAACCTTTATAAAACGTAATTTCAAATCATTTTTGTCTTTGCCCCACGTTGTATTGTACAGTATCACCTATAGAATGCCCAGGCCGGGCAGTGGTGGTGTGCATCTTTAATCCCAGCACTGGGGAGAGAGAAGCAGGTGGATCTCTGAATTCTCCAGGCCAGCCTGGACTGCAGAGCGAGTTCCAGGGTGGCCATAGGCAGAGAAACCCTGTCTCAAAAAGCAAAACAAAAGGATTTCCCTAAGCATGTTAGGCTCTGTATGTCTTGCAGTCAGATACTTGACGTAACCAGGAAAATGTTTTATAACCTGCCCTTTTCCCATGGCCCCCTTATATGGTACTCAAAGAAGACAACTGATTTTACCTGCACAATGTCTATAAACTGCTAGAATTTCAATCACTTAAGCAAAACCAAAAGTGAATAGGGGAAGACAGCTGAAAAAAAAAATAACCTTGGTAGCAGAACCTTCCTCGGAAGCACCTCTTCACTAGCTTGAAGGAGAAGGCTGGGAGGAGACTGCAGACTGGCTTCACCAAGCCACTTTCTACCCTATGAAAAGCAAAAAGCATCTTAATGCACAGTGGGAAGAATGGAGTCAAACAGGAAGATCTTTGTGCTGGTTACCTTTTTTGTAAGGGAACAAGTCTTTATAAATTTGTTTTGCTTGGGAACTTCTACCAAGAATCCTTCAGCTATGAGATGGTGAGAAAGGGCCTTCCACCAACTCTCTGCTTGCTCCTTTCCAGCACCAAAGAGCCTGTGACCACGATAGTTATCAGGAAGACGCTGAGAATTCTGAAATCGGAAACAAAGTGTCGAAGAAAAAAAAATGCTCATTCAAATAAACAGGCCAAATAAAGCAAAAACCTATGTAGCAATTCTTAGGGTTTAAAAGCAAATTTCAGCTTTGAAATCTCTCTGATTCTTACGCTCTGCCTTTTTGTTCTGAGCACTTCCACTGAACGAATAAGTAATGAAAATAATATTCTGTCTTAAATACAAAAAAAATCCTCACATAATTCAGATGTGGTTCCTAGTGGATAGGTTTGGATATGTGTCTGGAATATTTCACCTTGGCTATTACAACTCGGACAGTTTAAAAAAAAAATGATCAGGACTACAACTCAATTCCAGACCATGAGTGATAAGGAAGAGTGGGACATGAGGGTTGCTCAATCGTTCCTGCATCCCTGTATCCCCGCATCCCCGCATCCCCGCATCCCTGCACGGTTCTTTCTAACTGTGCTGTGCTTACAGTGCATTAGGAAGGTTACCTAACTGCTGATCACTTGAGACACCAGCAAAAGCAGCGCGTGCTAACTGTTGATGTTAGCCTACTAATACTTCTGAGTGATGACAGAGCTCTCACAGGAGACTCTTCAATCATTACGTTTTAGAACCATGAGGAAGCTGTCGTGCAAGATTCTTGTCCTGTAACAGAGAAGACTCTGCCCTGGTACTCTACAAAGCACTCTTTGTTCACTTCTGTCTCTCGCTGCCTATTTCATGTGTTCTCTACACAGAACTGCTTTTAGGCATGCATGGTAGTGTGCCTCACACAGCATCACAGAAAATTAAGTGTGTAGGATGTTCTTGAGATGATTGTGGTAGACTGGAATTCATCCGTCATTATAACCTCCATCTGCAGTGCCCTCTATTACACAAACTGGAAAGTCACAAATACATTTCTACAACTCTCTCTCTCATCCAGAATTCTGAATGTGATTTTTAAGCTCTGTTAATCAGATGTTATTTGCAGGGCATGAAGTAAGGCAAAGGCTACTCCTCTGCAATATGTGCAAGCGAACATGGCTTCAGAGGGTCATGCATGATCATTATGCACTGTTATGGTCTGGATGTAAAACCACAGCTCACAGGCTCATGCATTTGGAAAGTGGTCCTCAGCTGGAGATCCTCTCTTGAGAGGTTGTGGAACCTTTGGCGATGGAGGCATGGCTGGTGGGAATGGATCACAGGTGGCAGATCTCTGAGTTACATCCCGCCCCTGCTTCCCAGGCTGAGTTCTCTACTTCCCATCTGCTACCACGATATGGGCAGCTGCAAGTTCCCAACGCTATGGACAAATCCATATTAAGCTCCCCTGCCATGAGGGACTGTATCTCATGAACCATGACCCAAAATGAACTTGTCTCTTAAGTCACTTCTGTCGGGCATCTGGTCATCATGATGAGAAAGGTAAGCAATGAAGGTTGTTGTTGTACCCTTTCCTTATTAGACATCTATGTGGGTGCTAACCCTCAGTGTGGACCAATTTGAATCAAGTATTTGAAGTCAAATAGATGCCAGCTGATGTGTTTTAAGCACTGATACACAACTACAACTGTTAGAGTGTTCGTCCTGTAATTACCCTGACAAAGGAACGCATTTCAGTTGTCCCTGTCAAATAGTTTAACTATGTAAAAAATGTTATTTTGTTTAATCTATAACAACCATTTACATATATATATATATATATATATATATATATATTCTATTGTTTACAAATAACATCAAAAGCATTGAGTTTCCTAAATGGCATTACTAGCTCTCTTGACACTTAAGATTATTACCCTAGCCTTTTTTCTTCCTAAGTAGAAAAAAGAAGAAAGAAAAGAAAAAAAAATCACTAAATTTAATGTGCACATTTAATGGGATGAAGTAATGAGGCTTTTCCTAATTACTAGAAAGGACCTCTTCCCTTTATGATCAATAATCATTGTAAATTCTGTGTACCGTGCAAATAAATTAATATAACCATGTTTCTATGGTAACCACTAGGCAGAGAATGAGACCTATTTATTCCGTGATGTATTACATCTTTGTTTTAAAAGAATCATATTCCTGGTACAACTATAAACTCAAACTAAACTGGGCAACCTGTTTGAAAACAATACAATAAGGATTTAAAAATCTGTTTTTTATTTAACGTGTAAGATTGTTTTCCTGTATGTATGTACTTATGCATGTATGCATGCATGCATGTATATATGTCTGTCTGTCTGTATGTATATATGTATATGCCCCATGTGCATGCAGTGGCTATACAAGCCAGAAGGCGGCATCAAATTCCCCTCCATATGGAGTTACAGAATGATCTGCCATGTGGATGCTAGCTACCCCATCCAGGTCCTCTGCAAGACCAGATCTTAAGCACTAAGCCTTCTCTCCAGCCCCACAGAAAAGCTTTGGAAGATATTTAATGATCTCTTACTCTGAGCAAGACATCCTCATTAACTGCATAAATGTTCTGGCTAGTCGAATTTTCCAAGTTATTCACTGAATAACCCAAACTACTTAGAGTGAGAAAGTCATCGTAGAGGGAATATAGTATCTATTTAGCCATTTTTAGCTCTGAAAGCCTATATACAGTAGCTCCGTGGAATGTAATCTTGAGAGGGAATTTTTTTTCATACTGTTCTTGTCCTTTAAAAGTCAACCTGAAGAGAATATGGTTCATAGTACAGAGTGCAGAGCCCATGCACTGATGAATAAAGACCTGGTGGCCAGGGCAAGCCACCCAAAGTACGAGTTTCTATAGAGGCGAAACCTTCGGATTAGTGTCTAGTACAACAGAAAATGGAGAAGAAAAACGAAAGCCTGCCACTTCTCAAATTAACTTCTTCAAAAATTAAATTGCTCTATAACTTCACTCTCCTTACTGTTGGGCATTTCATCTAAGGTCCCTCCCTTTGAGTCCTGAGAGTCTCTCACCTCCCAGGTCTCTGGTGCATTCTGGAGGGTCCCCCCCCCCCCCCCTCCTATCTCCTGAGGTTGCCTGTTTCCATTCTTTCTGCTGGCCCTCAGGGCTTCAGTCCTTTTCCTTCACCCAATACCAGGTCAGGTTCCCCTCTCACCGCCACTCCCTCCACCCTGTCCACTTTCCCTCCCAGGTCCCTTCCTCCCTCCCCCTCCAGCAGGAAGACAGGACATCAAGTGAGGGATGGGGTTGCCATCCCACAGTCACAGCTCTGACCCATAACTGTTCCTGTCTGAAAGAATCACAGGGATGGAAATGGAGAGGAGCCTGAGGAAAAGAAGGTCCAAAAACAGGCCTAAAGTGGGATCCAGCTCAAGGGGAGGTCCCAAGGCCTGACACTATTACTGAGACTATGGAATGCTCACAAAAATGAACCTATCGTGACTGCCCTCCCAAAGACCCAACAAGCAGCTTAAAGAGTCAGATGCAGATATTTGCACCCAACCAACGGACAGAAGCTGCTGACCCCTGTTGTCGAATTAGGGAAGGCTGAAAGAAGCTGATGAGAAGGGTGATTCTGTAGGAGGACCAGCAGTCTCAATTAATCTGGGCCCTCAAAATCTCTCAAACACTGGACCACCAAACAGGCAGCATACAGCTGATATGAGGCCTCCAACACACATACAGTAGAGGACTGGATCTGTGTTCATTCAGAGATGATGCACTTAACCCTCAAGAGACTGGGGGCCCCAGGGAATTTACAGGTTAGGTGGGATGGGGGTGGGGACATCCACATGGAGACGGGGATGTGGGGAGGAGGTATGAGATGTGGAACAGTCAGAGGGTGGATGGGGGGAATAAGATATGGAGTGTAATTAAATAAATAAATAAATAAAAATTGAATTACAAAAAAGAATAAAAGTAAAATATAAAAATAAGTAAAATAAAAAAATTAAATTGCTTCTTGTGGTAATTTTTTTTTGTTTTTGTTTTTTGGTTTGTTTTTTTTTTTTTTTTTTTTTTTTTTTTTTGCTGAGAATGGAATGATCTTTTATCTTCTTCCTTCTTTCTGTGTCCAAATGTCTACGTCAACTATAATCCCCCAAACCTACTGAATCCCCTGACAAAACAGAAAGGTGCAGTGACACCCTCACAAACTTCCCCGATCCCCCAGGCCTGCTCTCTCCCAACCATCTGTATGTGCCGTGTCTCTCTCTGGACTAGATTATACTCACTTCTTCCCAAACAACACCATCTACACTAGATGTTAGCCCTCCTCTAGTTCAGCACGTATCCTCTACAAAATCAATGTAATGCCTTACATAAAAACAGATGCTCAATAACTCGAGGAGGCTTAAGTTCCTAACTAACCTCTCCACCTTCTCCTCCTGCCAGCCCTACCTCTTTCCAGCTCCTATAGTCCAGAGATAGTCACAGCTGCCATTTTGGGGGTTCAATAGGTAATTCTTCATGAACCAAGGGCCTTGTACATTTAGCCAAGTTCTTTAGTACTGAAAAGCAGACCTAACCCATGGTAATATATTTCGATCAGACTCAATAATTTGTATGAATAGCCCATCCCAACTACATGTTTCTATAACTTTGGAGAGTGATTAGAACTTACAGCATGTACATGCCTGTAATCCTACTGCTCAGGAGGGTTAGACAGAATTGCCAGTTGAGAGTCAATCTAGGCATGATCTTGTCTCTAAAATAGATACATACAGATGTGTGCACATAGGTGCACATAGGTACACACACACACACACACACACACACACACACACAAATTTACCAACAGTTCTAACAGCTGAATTGGTCCAATCTTTTCTCAAAAGCATTATCTGGGCTGGGGAGATAGCTCAGTAGACAAAGTGCTTTATTTCTAAATATGAGCACCTGAGATTGGATCCCCAGCACCTGTATAGAGGGTAGAAATGGCAAATAAATTCCAAATGAAATCAAAGGTTTCAATGCTAGATCCGAAACTCTGAAACTTTCAGAAGAAAGAATATGGAGTATGCCTCAGTATACCAGCTAAGGTAAGGACTTTCTGAAAAGGAACCCCGTCATCCATAAAATATGACCACTAATCAACAAATAGAGTTTTATAAATTAAAAGACTTACTAAGAAAGAAACCATTACATAACCGAAGGAGCAGCCTATAGAACAATATCGGCTACACATCTGACAGAGAGAATACACAATATAGAATACACAAAGAGTTGAGAAAGCTAAACATTAAAAACAAAAAGTGGGTTATGGAACTAAACACAAGTTTCAGAAAAAGAAATACAAGTGCCTAGGAAATGTTTCTAGGCATGTTTACCATCCTTAACCACCAGAAGTCCAAGTTGAAACTACTTTGAGGATAAGATTTAAAAACAAGAAATTTAAAAAGACAAGAAATGCAGGTGATGATCTGGGGAACGAACCCCTGTGCACCGTTGGTGGAACAGAAAACTGGTGCCGCTGCTTCGAAATCAGTGGGGGAGTGGGTGGCATCTACAGGATGAGACAAGACCTGGGATAAGGGAGGCATCGAAGGATTAATGGGTGTGACCTTAGCTGTGGCTTACTACACTGGGGATATGGAACCTGAAGAGGCCACCTCCTATCGCCAGACAGCAACCCAAGTGGAGCAATAGAGACACCAACCCACCCACAAAACTATCAACCCAAAATTTATCCTGTCTACAAGTAATATAGGCACAGGGGAGGGAGCAGAGACCGAGGTAATGGCCAACCAATAACCAGTCCAACCTGAGACCCATCCCATGGGCAAGCACCAATCCCTGACACTATTAATGGTAATCTGCTATGCTTGCAGACAGGAGCATGTTGTCTTCTGAGAGGCTCCACACAGCAACTGACTAAGACAGATGCAGACACCCACAGCCAAACAGTGAATGGAGCTTGGGGACTCTGATGGGAGAATAGGAAGAAGGATTGCAGCCCAGAAAGGGATAGAACTCCACAGGAAAACCAACAGAGCCAACTAACCTGGACGCTTGGGGCTCTCAGAAACTGACCAAAGAATGTATGGACCTAGGTTTTCTCACACATATGTAGCAGGTATCCAGCTTGGTCTTCATGTGGGTCCCAAACAAGTGGAGTAGGGGCTATCCCAAAGCTGTTGCCCATGTGTGGGATATGCTCTACTAGCTGGGCTGCCTTGTCTGGCCTCAATGGGAGAGGAAGAGCCTATCCTCGCATAGACTTGAAGTGGCAGGGTGGGAGGATATCAGGGGCGCCCAACTTCTCAGAGGAGAAGGGGGGAGGAGGGATAAGGAAAGGATTGTGAGAGGGAGTGACCAGGAGTGGGGCAGTGAGCGGGATGTCAAGCAAATTAGTAAAAACACAAAATAAAATTTAAAAAAAATTAAAACCCATATAGAAACTTACTATTTATAAGCTTCCTAAACTCACACACACTCATATAAGAGTTTAATTGGGGGCTGGTGAGATGGCTCAGTGGGTAAGAGCACCCGACTGCTCTTCCGAAGGTCTGGAGTTCAAATCCCAGCAACCACATGGTGGCTCACAACCAT